>NC_142443.1:54159558-54310441 GCF_059453495.1 Arachis ipaensis
TATTGAGGTATGATGCTTGATGACTTTGAATGATTGTATATTGATGAATATTGATATAGAGCATGAATGAGGTTGATGATGAGAATTGATAGTGGTAAAATGATTATTGGTGAATATGTTGGTGAAGGATTGACTTTGGTATCATATATTTGAGGTTTGATGGTTGAAAATGGTGTAATATGTTATAAAGTGTAGATTTTGATGGGAAATGGCGTTTAGAATGGTTTCATTTGGATTTGGTTGGTTTGAGTTGTGAAAGTTGGGAAATTTGGTAAATTGTGAACTTTTGGTAAAAGTTAGTTTTTGGTAAACTTTGTCTGATCATAACGTATGCCTCAGTTATCATAATTGGTTGAAATTTGTTTGAAATTAAAGCTTATTGAAAACTCTTCAAATCAATATAAAGTTTGTAAAATTTGGATTTTTGTAGAGAAAGTTATGATCATTCAAAGTTTGGTGTAAAAATTTGAAATTTTGCAGAGTTGCAGAATTTTATGATTTCTGGTATGTGCGCACGCACAGCCTTGTGTGCACGGACACCTCTGCGAACTTTTAAACATGTGTGCACGCACACGCAGAGGAAGGCAATTTGTTCATAGCGCTAGCACAGCCTGCGCGCGCACATACCCAATGAACGTTTACAACTTGTGCACACGCAAAGCCCTGTGTGCATGCACAAGTTGGGAAGGGCAGTCTGTTGAGGGCGCTAGCACACCTTATGCGAGCGAACAGACCTTGCAAAATTTGGCACTTGTGCGTATGCACACCTCTATGTGTACGCACACTTTTAAAAATCTCCTGGGCGTGCGCACGCACACCCCTGTGCGTACGCACGCACCCTGTTTCTCAAACTTAAACTTGTTTTCAACTATTTCACCTTCCCAACAAGATTGTAAGCTTTTGTGACACCAATTTAAGGCTTTCGGGCTTAATGTTGAGTATGAGAACATGAGAAATAACCTAAGAGTTTTAGTTGATATTATTATGAAAAATTAGAAAATGGAGGCTTAGGTTTCTGGAGTATGTGAGGATGGGTTTGAGAGCATGTAAAGAATGATTGGTATATGAGATGAGAACTGATGAACTGTTGAGTTTGGAATGGAAATGTGAATTGACAGTAGTGAGATGAGTTGAGGACTCGGAATGGAAATTGTTGATGTGACAGTGGTTGAGATGAGTCGAGGACTCGAATGTGCAATGATGAATCATTAATGTATTGAAAATGTTTTCTGAAAAACCACTGAACTACTGTTTTATTCTGAGATTGATGAGACGCTATGCACCCGGCAGGGACGGTGGTTAATCCCGCTTGTCGAGGTAGCGGCGGCGGCGTAAGGACGGTGGTTAATCCCGCTTACGTTGAAATGTGAGGTCTGTGGCAAGAGTATCCTGCTCGCATCCCTTTGGATCAGTAGAATGTGCAGGCACAAAATCTTGGGTGGTGACCCAAGCACCATATCTCGAGGGTTCCCAAATGATGATTCTGAAGGGCGACGTCTCCCTGGAGATGTGTCAGGTTGGCAGTTAAACTGACAATATGATAGCACAGCCAATAGGACAGGCATTCATCATGTGTATTTTCCATTTGTTTGATTGCTTTGCCGACTTGTAATTGTATTTCTAATTGAATAACATGCCTATTTGCTTACTTGAATTACTTGCCTTATATGCTTCTACTTGTGTTTTTCTTGCATTGAAATTAATTGTGATTTCTACTGGAATTTAGGAGGTTCAGAAGGCGCTGGCGATGGGATCGCATGGTGGTGAAGGATGTGGGACAGCGGTGTTTGGTTAGAATAGAAATCCCCTAAGATAGAGTACCCTATTTATTTATGTTAAGATTTATATAATTATGCTTTATTGTTTTAGTGTACCTTAAGATTGAAATATTGTGATGGATATGAAGTCTAGGATTGCCTTTGGCGTCCTGGGGTCTTATATTCTACATCACTGGGTACTGTTACCATACTGAGAACCTCCAGTTCTCATACCATATTTTTGTTGTGATTTCAGATGCAGGTCGCAACCCACCTCGGTGAGTTGCCTTGGATTGTGACAGAAGCGAAGGATCCTTACCTATTTTGGATACCTTTTGGTTATTTTGTTATACATCTCTAACTTTTGTATTTTGTTTTTGCCTAGAGGCTTGTATTGAGAGAGAAAAACTTGTATAAGCTGATTTTACTGTCTGATTTTTGTATAGTCTGTATATAGCTAGTCGGCTTAAACTCCGCGAGCCGTTTCTAGATTTTCATGATATTATACTATTATCTTTTATTATATTATACCCATATCTTGTGCTTTAAGTTAGTAGCTTCGTTAGTACGTTTTGCGCTTTTCAGATCCTGTTTTTGAGCTATATCTTTCATCGAGCTTCTAGATTATATTATTTTCTTCTATATATTATATGTATGAGCTTAGAACTATCGTAACCTTTGATTAACCTTTACTTTACGATGCGAGATAAAGCTTAGGCTAATTAAAGTGTTACACCACCAACGTTTCTTCTCATGCTTGGCACATTAGTGGGGAAGGTTGGTGAGCCAACTTTGGCCACCAATGTTGCTCACTCTCTCCCTTGGAACATTGGTAGGAAATGTTGGTGGGCCAACATTGGCTAGCAACGTTGCTTTCCCTTCATAGTCAATGTTTGTAGCAACATTGGTCAGCCAACTTTGGCCACCAATGTTGCTCCCCTTTCCTTGAGCCAACGTTTGTGGCAATGTTGGTGAGCCAATGGTGCACAAATTATGAATCACACTTTTCACAACTTGTACCACTAACCAGCAAGTGCACTGGGTCGTCCAAGTAATACCTTACGTGAGTAAGGGTCGAATCCCACGAAGATTGTTGGTTTGAAGCAATCTATGGTTATCTTGCAATTCTTAGTCAGGAAGTCAATTGTATTTATCAGTTGAATTGCGAATAAAAAAGAGAGCATGGGTTAAAGGTTACTTGTTATGCAGTAATGGAGAATATGTTGGAGTTTTGGAGATGCTTTGTCTTCTGAATCTCTGCTTTCCTCTGTCCTCTGATTCACGCACGCACGTCCTTCTATGGCATGCTGTGTGTTGGTGGATCACCGTTGTCAATGGCTACCATCCATCCTTCCAGTGAAAAGGGTCCAGGTGCGCTGTCACCGTACAGCTAATCATCTGCAGGTTCTCAATCGTACCGGAATAGGATTTACTATCCTTTTGCGTCTGTCACTACGCCCAGCACTCACGAGTTTGAAGCACGTCACAGTCATTTAATCCCAGAGCCCTACTCGGAATACCACGGACAAGGTTTAGACTTTTCGGACTCTCTTTTAACTGTGACTTCAGAACGGTTGCTAGTAGGCAACAGAGAATGCCCACTGAAGTCCAGCCATCCTCTCGCGACTGGTTTGAGATCTTCTCTCTTGAGTTGATTTGGGACACCCTTTGTATTGGTGGTCCACCTGGCTCCAGGGATACATATGTCCTCTAGAATCTTATCCAGGCCCTTGTCTGTTCTCATCATTCTCCTGTTGAAGGAGTCTGGATCATCTTTCAGCTGAGGTAGCTTTAAGATCTCTCTGATCTTGTCAGGGGTGGTATGAACAATCTTTCCTCTGACCATGGTCCGATATTCATAGAAAGCAGTTCCAGATAGTTTTTGCTTGTTAGTCTGCCAGATATTAGCATAGAACTCCTGGACCATATTCCTTCCCACTTTCGTTTCAGAATTAGCTAGGACTTCCCAATTCCTGATTCGAATTTGCTCCTGGATCTCCGGATATTCATCTTCTTTCAGATTGAATCTAACTTCCGGGATCACTGATCTCAGACCCAATATTTTGTTATAATGGTCTGAATGTTCTTTAGATAAGAACTTCCCTTGATTCCAAAGTGGTTTGGAACGCTCTCTTTCTTGCCTCTTAGAGTGGGTTGTTTTCCTTTAGGAGCCATGATCTTAGTGATCGCGGATAAACACACCAAACTTAGAGGTTTGCTTGTCCTCAAGCAAAAGAAAAGAAAGGAGAGGGATAGAAGGAGAGCTAGGTGCAATTGTTGATGGAAGGGGAGGGAGGCCGAACCCAAATTTAAAGGGAGGGAGGGTGGGTTTTCGAAAAAAGAGATAAAGATATGATAAAAGAGATTGATTTGGAAAAGATAAGATAGAAGATATGATAAGAGAGGATATAGTTTAAAATTGAAAACATATGAAAGATTTTTGAAAAAGATAAATCTAGATTTTGAAAAAGATAAAGTGGAGATTTTGAAAAAGATATTGATGAGTTGAAAAGATAGATTTATTTTTAAAAAGATTTGAAAAGAGTTGGATTGAATTTGCAAAGAGGGTTTGTGCTTATGGATTAAGATATATTTGATATTTTTAAAGTAGGATTTTTAGAAATTAGGGATTTTAGAAATCAGGGTTCTTAACATGTTTATGCATGAAATCATGAATTGAAGTATGAAAATCAAGATTAGAATGAAAAAATATGAAGAAAAATGAGTTTGCCACCTCCCCATCATCCTGGCGTTTGAACGCCCAAACACTGCCTGTTTTGGGCGTTCAACGCCCAAATGCTGATCTCCTGGGCGTTCAACGCCCAGTTGTTGCCCTTTTCTGGCGTTGAACGCCAGATTGCTACCCTTACTGGTGTTCAGCGCCCACTGGCTGCCCCTTTTGGGCGCTAAACGCCCAAAATAGGCTCTTACTGGCGTTTTCTTGCCAGTGAGCTCTTTTTCTCTGTTTTGTGTGCAGATTCCTTCTGTAACCCTGTGAACTTATGTAATTAATTCTTTACCTTGTTATCAATGAACTCTATATAAACAAATAAAAATAAAAATAGGGCAAAGTGCTTAGAGGATTGATGCCCCATGGCTGGGTTGCCTCCCAGCAAGCGCATCTTTATTGTCTTTAGCTGGACCTTGCTGAGCTTTTAATCTAGCCTCAGCCTTGAGCACTCTTGCTCAACGTTGCTTTCAAGATAATGCTTGATTCTCTGTCCATTGACAATGAACTTCTTATCAGAATCAATATCCTGAAGCTCTACATAACCATATGGTGATACACTTGTAATCACATATGGTCCCCTCCACCAGGACTTCAGTTTCCCAGGGAATAGCCTGAGCCTAGAGTTGAACAACAGAACCTTTTGTCCTGGTTTAAAGATTCTAGATGACAGCTTTCTGTCATGCCACTTTTTTTATTTTTCTTTATAAAGCTTGGCATTTTCGAAAGCAGTGAATCTGAATTCCTCTAGCTCATTTAGCTGGAGCAATCTTTTTTCTCCAGCTAATTTGGCATCAAAGTTTAGGAATCTAGTTGCCCAGTAGACTTTATGTTCCAGTTCCACGGGCAGGTGACATGCCTTACCATACACAAGTTGGTATGGAGAGGTCCTTATAGGGGTCTTGAATGCTGTTCTATAAGCCCACAGAGCATCATCCAAGCTCCTTGCCCAATCCTTTCTACGGGTACTTACTGTCCGTTCTAGGATTCTCTTTAATTCTCTGTTAGAGACTTCGGCTTGCCCATTAGTTTATGGATGATATGGAGTAGCCACTTTATGGTGAATTCCATACCGAACCATGGCAGACTAAAGCTGTTTATTGCAGAAGTGAGTGCCCCCATCACTGATTAGTACTCTAGGGACACTAAACCTGCTAAAGATATGTTTCTGGAGGAACTTCAGCACTGTTTTAGTATCATTGGTGGGTGTGGCGATGGCCTCAATCCATTTTGATACATAGTCAACTGCCACCAGAATATAAGTGTTTGAGTATGATGGTGGGAAAGGTCCCATGAAGTCAATTCCCCATACGTCAAACAACTCAATTTCCAAGATTCCTTGTTGAGGCATGGCGTAACCATGAGGCAGATTACCAGCTCTTTGGCAACTGTCACAGTTACGTACAAACTCTCGGGAATCTTTATAGAGTGTGGGCCAATAGAAGCCACATTGGAGGACCTTGGTGGCTGTTCGCTCACCTCCGAAATGGCCTCCATATTGAGATCCATGGCAATGCCACAGGATCCTCTGTACTTCTTCTCTAAGTACACACCTACGGATTATTCCGTCTGCACATCTCTTAAAGAGATAAGGTTCATCCCACAAGTAGTACTTTGCATCAGTAATTAATTTCTTCTTTTGTATCCTGTTGTACTCCTTGGGTATGAACCTTGCAGCTTTATAGTTTGCAATATCGGCAAACCATGGTGTTTCCTGAATGGCAAATAAATGCTCATCCGGAAAAGTCTCAGAGATCTCAAGAGAAGGGAGGGGCGTCCCTTCTACTGGCTCTATCCGGGACAGATGATCAGCCACTTGGTTCTCTGTCCCTTTTCTGTCTCTTATTTCTATATCAAACTCTTGCAGAAGCAACACCCATCTGATGAGCCTGGGTTTTGAATCCTGCTTTGTGAGTAGATATTTAAGAGCAGCATGATCAGTATACACAATCACTTTTGATCCTACTAAGTATGATCTGAACTTGTCAATGGCATAAACCACTGCAAGTAATTCTTTTTCTGTGGTTGTGTAATTTTTCTGGGCATCATTTAAAACGCGACTAGCATAATAAATGACGTACAGAAGCTTGTCATGCCTCTGTCCCAATACTGCACCAATGGCGTGATCACTGGCATCACACATTAGCTCAAATGGTAGTGTCTAGTGTGGTGCAGAAATAACTGGTACTGTGACCAGCTTAGCTTTCAGCGTTTCAAACGCCTGCAGACACTCTGTGTCAAACACAAATGGCGTGTCAGCAGCTAGCAGATTACTCAGAGGTTTTGCAATTTTTGAAAAATCCTTTATAAACCTTCTATAGAATTCTGCATGCCCCAGAAAGCTTCTGATTGCCTTAACATTGGCAGGTGGTGGTAATTTTTCAATTACCTCTATTTTTGCTTGATCCACCTCTATTCCCTTGTTTGAGATTTTATGCCCAAGGACAATCCCTTCAGTCACCATGAAGTGACATTTTTCCCAATTTAAAACTAGGTTAGTCTCTTGGCATCTCTTCAGAATAAGTTTCAGGTGATCAAGACAGGAGCTGAATGAGTCTCCATATACTGAGAAGTCATCCATGAAGACTTTCAGAAATTTTTCTACCATATCAGAGAAAATAGAGAGCATGCATCTCTGGAAGGTTGCAGGCGCATTACACAGCCCAAATGGCATCCTTCTATAAGCAAACACTCTAGATGGACATGTGAATGCTGTTTTCTCTTGATCCTAGGGATCTACTGCAATCTGGTTATAGCTTGAGTAGCCATCCAAAAAGCAGTAATAATCATGACCTGCCAGTCTTTCTAGCATTTGGTCTATGAATGGTAAAGGAAAATGATCCTTTCTGGTGGCTGTATTGAGCCTTCTGTAGTCAATACACATGCGCCACCCTGTAACTGTTCTTGTAGGAACCAGTTCATTTTTTTCATTATGAATCACTGTCATGCCTCCCTTTTTTGGGACGACTTGGACAGGGCTCACCCAGGGGCTATCAGAAATAGGATAAATGATCCCAGCCTCTAGTAATTTGGTGACCTCTTTCTGCACCACTTCCTTCATGGCTGGATTTAGCCGTCTCTGTGGTTGAACCACTGGTTTAGCATTATCCTCCAATAAGATTTTGTGCATGCATCTAGCTGGGCTTATGCCCTTAAGGTCACCTATGGACCACCCAAGAGTTGTCTTGTGTGTCCTCAGCACTTGAATAAGTGCTTCCTCTTCCTGTGAATTTAAAGCAGAGCTTATGATCACTGGAAAAGTGTCATCTTCTCCCAAAAATGCGTATTTTAAGGATGGTGGTAATGGCTTGAGCTCGGGTTTAGGAGGTTTTTCCTCTTCCAGAAGAGATTTCAGAGGCTCTTTCATGTCCTCTGAATCCTCCAAATCAGGCTGAACATCTTTAAAGATGTCTTCCAACTCTGATTCGAGACTCTCAGCCATGTTGATCTCTTCTACCAAGGAGTCAATAAGATCAACTTTCATGCAGTCTGTTGATGTGTCTGGATACTGCATGGCTTTGACAGCGTTCAACTTAAACTCATCATCATTGACTCTCAGGGTTATTTCCCCTTGTTGGACGTCAATGAGGGATCGTCCAGTTGCTAGGAAGGGTCTTCCTAGAATGAGAGTAGCACTCTTGTGCTCCTCCATTTCCAACACAACAAAGTCAGTGGGAAAGACGAATGGCCCAACTCTGACAATCATGTCTTCAATCACGCCTGATGGGTATTTAGTGGAGCCATCAGTAAGTTGGAGACATATCCGGGTTGGTTTAACTTCTTCAGTTAAGCCAAGCTTTCTGATAGTGGATGCCGGTATTAGGTTGATGCTTGCTCCAAGATCACATAAAGCTGTCTTTGTGCAATTACCTTCTAGTGTGCATTGTATCAGAAAACTCCCAGGGTCTTTAAGCTTTTCAGGAAAGCTTTTCAGAATGACTGCACTGCATTCTTCAGTGAGGAGAACTCTTTCTGTTTCTCTCCAATCCTTTTTATGACTCAAGATCTCTTTCATGAACTTGGCATAAGAAGGTATTTTCTCAAGTGCCTCTGCAAATGGAATCTTTATTTCAAGAGTCCTGAGATAATCTGCAAAGCGAGCAAATTGCTTATCCTGCACCTCTTTCCGGAGTTTTTGAGGATAAGGTATCTTGGCTTTATATTCCTCAACCTTAGTTGCTGTAGGTTTATTGCCTACAGAAGTGGTTGAAGAAGCCTTTTTAGAGAGGTTGTTATCAGCACTTGTGTGTGTCTGATCCCTCACTGGCAATTGAGTGCCAGAGTTAGAAGCTGGAGTGAAATTGGATGCCAGCTCCCTGTCTGTTCCTGGCGTCTAAACGCCAGAACTGTGCCCATTTTGGGCGTTCAGCGCCAGATTTTGCCCATTTTGGGCGTTCAACGCCATATCCTTGCCTATTTCTGGCGTTGAACGCCAGTCTTGCCTTGTTACTGGCGTTGAACGCCAGTCCTGAGCATGGTCTGGGCGTTCAGCGCCAGCCTTCCACCAAATTTCTGGTGTTTTAGTTCCAGAATTACTTTTCCCTGGGCTCTTACTGTCCTCAGGTGAATTTTGGGTGGTTTGCTCATTTCTTAGCTTTTTGCTGCTTTGAGGTGGGGTATTTAATGTTTTCCCACTTCTTAATTGAACTGCTTGGCATTCTTCTGTTATTTGCCTTGACAGCTACTGCTTTGTTTGCTTAAACTGTTCTTCCATATGTATATTAGCCATCCTTGTCTCTTGTAGTCTATCTTTGAATTCGGCTAACTACTTTGTTAGAAAGTCCAGTTGCTGATTGAATTCAGCAGCTTGTTTTACAGGACTGAGTTCAGCAGTTACTGTCTTAATCTCTTCTTTCATGGAAGGGTCACTGCTTAAGTATAGATGCTGATTCCTGGCAACTGTATAAATGAGCTCTTGAGCCTCTTCAATTGTCTTTCTCATGTGGATAGATCCACCAGCTGAGTAATCTAAAGACATCTGATCTCCTTCTGCAAGCCCATAATAGAAGATGTCTAACTGAACCCACTCTGAAAACATTTCAGAGGGGCATTTTCGTAGCATCTCTCTGTATCTCTCCCAGGCATCATAAAGAGATTCCTTATCTTCTTATTTAAAGCCTTGGATGTCCAGCCTTAGCTGTGTCATCCGTTTTGGGGGAAAGTATTGATTCAGGAATTTTTCTGTCAGTTGTTTCCATGTCCTTATACTGGCCTTAGGTTGGTTATTTAACCACCTCTTAGCTTGATCTTTCACAGCAAATGGAAACAGTAATAGTCTGTAGACATCCTGATCTATTTCCTTATCATGTACTGTGTCAGCAATTTGTAAGAACTGTGCCAGAAACTCTGTAGGTTCTTCCTGTGGAAGACCGGAATACTGGCAATTTTGCTGCACCATGATAATGAGTTGAGGATTCAACTCAAAGCTACTGACTCCAATGGAGGGTATGCAGATACTACTCCCATATGAAGCAGTAGAGGGGTTAGCATATGACCCCAGAGTCCTCCTGGACTGTTCATTTCTACTTAGATCCATGATGGAGAAGGGGAGATGATGTAAAAAAATATTTTTATTTTTATTTATTTATTTATTTATTTATTTATTTATTTATTTATTTCGAAAATAAAATAAATTAAAATAAATTAAATAAAAATAAGTGACGATTTTCGAAAAAAATGAGGGGAGAGAAAGTGGCGAGGAAGTTTTGAAAAAGATATGATTTGGAAAAGATTTTAAATTTAAAAGAAAATCAGAATTTTTAAAAATAATTTTCGAAAATTTGTTTTAAAATTAGAGAGAAAAGATATTTTTGAATTTAGTGAGGAAAGAGAAAAACAATAAAATAGCACAAGACTTAAAATTTTTTAGATCTAATGCTCATTGTTTTCGAAAATTTTGGAGGGAAAACACCAAGGAACACCAAACTTAAAATTTTAAGATCAAGACACAAGAAAAACTCAAGAACACTTTGAAGACTCACAAGAACACAAGAACGTGAAGAAATAACACCAAACTTAAAATTTTTAGAAAACCAAACAAAAATTTTCGAAAAACAAAGAAAAATCAACAAGAGAACACCAAACTTAAAGTTTGACACAGAATTTAATAGAAAAATTATTTATTTATTATTATTTTTTTTTTTTGAAAAAGATTTTTAATAAAACTGGTGCCCAATCATCAAGAACATAAACCAACACTCTAGCCAATTGGGCAATAAATGTAACACTTGTTTTGAAGAAGGATATTTTTAACCAAGAACAATAATAAGAGACTCTAAACCAAAAAGAAAAATTTTCCTAATCAAAGAAACAAAATAAACCTTCAGTTGTTCAAACACGAACAATCCCCGGCAACGGCGCCAAAAACTTGGTGCACAAATTATGAATCACACTTTTCACAACTCGTACTACTAACCAGTAAGTGCACTGGGTCGTCCAAGTAATACCTTACGTGAGTAAGGGTCGAATCCCACGGAGATTGTTGGTTTGAAGAAATCTATGGTTATCTTGCAATTCTTAGTCAAGAAGTCAATTGTATTTATCAGTTGAATTGCGAATAAACAAGAGAGCATGGGTTAAAGGTTACTTGTTATGCAGTAATGGAGAATATGTTAGAGTTTTGGAGATGCTTTGTCTTCTGAATCTCTGCTTTCCTCTGTCCTCTGATTTACTCATGCACGTCCTTTTATGGCAAGCTGTGTGTTGGTGGATCACCATTGTCAATGGCTACCATCCATCCTTCCAGTGAAAAGGGTCCAGGTGCGCTGTCACCGCACGGCTAATCATCTGCAGGTTCTCAATCGTACCGGAATAGGATTTACTATCCTTTTGCGTCTGTCACTACGCCCAGCACTCACGAGTTTGAAGCACGTCACAGTCATTCAATCCCAGAGCCCTACTCGGAATACCACGGACAAGGTTTAGACTTTCCGGACTCTCATGAATACCGCCATCAATCTAGCTTATACCACGAAGATTCTGATTAAGAGATCCAAGAGATATTCATTCATTTTACGGTGGAACAGAAGTGGTTGTCAGGCACGCGTTCGTGGGGGAATGATGATGATTGTCACGTTCATCACATTCATGTTGAAGTGCGAATGAATATCTTAGATAGGAACACACATGTTTGAATAGAAAACAAGAATACTTGCATTAATTCATCGAGACACAGCAGAGCTCCTCACCCCACAACAATGGAGTTTAGAGACTCATGCCGTCTAAGAGTACAAAGTTCAGATCTAAAAATGTCATCAGATACAAAATAAGTTTCTAAAAGTTGTTTAAATACTAAACTAGTAGCCTAGGTTTACAAAAAGTGAGTAGGCTATGACAGATGGTGCAGAGATCCACTTCTAGGGCCCACTTGGTGTGTGCTGGGGCTGAGACTTAAACATTTCACGTGCATAAGGCTGTTTTGGGCGTTCAACGCCAGGTTTGGATCCATTTCTAGCGTTGAACTCTAACTTTTGATCCTTTTCTGGCGCTGGACGCTAGAATTGGGCAGAGAACTGGCGTTGAACGCCAGTTTACGTTGTCTATCCTTGAGCAAAGTATGGACTATTATATATTGTTGGAAAGCCCTGGATGTCTACTTTCCAACGCAATTAGAAGCACGCCATTTCGAGTCCTGTAGCTCCAGAAAATCTACTTTGAGTGCAGGGAGGTCAGAATCCAACAGCCTCAGCAGTCCTTTTTCAGCCTGAATCAGATTTTTGCTCAGCTCCCTCAATTTCAGCCAGAAAAATACCTGAAATTACAGAAAAACACACAACTCATAGTAAAGTCTAGAAATATGAATTTTTCCTAAAAACTAATGGAAATAAACTAAAAACTAACTAGAATATACTAAAAACTATATGAAATTAACCCCAAAAAGCGTATAAAATATCCGCTCATCAGCCAACTTTGGCCACCAGCGTTGCTTGCTTTCTTCTTAACAATGTTTGTGGAAACGTTGGTGTGCCAACTTTGGCCACCAACGTTGCTTGTTTTCCTTGAGCCAACGTTTGTGGCAACGGTGGTAAGCCAACTTTTGCCACCAACGTTGCTTTCTCTGTTTCTTCTCTGCTTCTCCTCACCTATCATTAACCAGACAAAATGCATCAAAGTATTGCCATAATCACAAGATAATGCATCATTCATTACATTAGGTAATTCTTGCATAAATCTCATGAAAATGCACATAATTAACAACGTTTGATTGAATCAAGACATGCATGCAATTCTCATCCAAATGCTTACTTATTGCCTAAGAAAGTGCATGAAACCAAATGAAAAAGGCTTGTGAAACTAGCCTAAGATGCCTAGGCATCAGTCTCCTGCCTACGTTCGGATGTGAGGGTTGAAGCTGGGCATATCACTCATAATTATCGCACGAGAGGAAGGTGGTATGGCACTCTCCGTCGGAGCGTTTCCCTCTGAAAAGAGAAGGTGGTAGGGCACTCATCCCTCGGAATTTTCCTCCTGAGCATGGGTTTCTCTATGGTTGCAAGGTGGTAGGGCACTAACCCACGGAATTATACGGCATCTAGAGGAAGGTGGTAGGGCACTCTCCCTCGGAACGTTTCCCTCTAAAAGGAGAAGGTGGTAGGGCACATATCCCTCGGAATTATTCCTCCTGAGTATGCACAACAGAGAGACTAATCTGGGAGTTGCCGACCAGATTTTGAGTCGGGCTTAGCACTATAACCAACATGTCTTATCATAGCCAATAGGACAGACATTCATCATATGCATCTTCTATATGCTTGCTTATTTTGATTACTTGAGTTTGCCTAATCGTATAATATGCCTACTTGCTTCTTGAATTACTTGTTATATATGAATACTATCTGTGTTTTACTTGCTTGCATTATCTTGTGATTGTCTGGTGCTGAGGAGGTTAGGTAGGTGGTGGCGATGGGATCGTACGGAGGTTAGGTTGGCGAAGGCTGTGGGATACAGCGGTGTGAATAGTACTAGTTAGAAATCCTTTTAAGTTTAGAAAATCTTCTTTATTGTTTATGGTTTACCTTAATTATTTTGTTTTAAGCTTGAATATTCTGTATCGATGTGAAGTTTTAGGATTGCTTTCAGCGTCCCAGAACCTTATATCTTACATTATTGGGCACTGTCACCATACTGAGAACCTCCAGTTCTCATTCCATACTTTGTTGTTTTTCAGATGCAGGTCGTAATTCATCTCGGTAAAATTGCAGACATGGTGCCAGACCGGAGTATGGTTTCTTTCTGGTTTATTTCTGTGTTATTTTGTTGTAGTACTTTCTCTTACCCTTTTTGTTTTAGGCTTTATGGCCTTAGAGGCTTATTTGAGAGATAAGTTGTATAAGTTGTTTTAACTCCAAACTCTGTATTTTTTTGTTTGTAACTAGTTGGCTTAAACTCCGCAGGCTGCGGCTAGTTTTCTATGATTATTATACTCTTATATCTATATATGTTCTATTCTCTTGCATCTATACCCTGTGTCTTGTGTGTTAGCTTTGTGTGAACGATTCACGCTTCTGGAATTCTATTTTTGAGCTAAATTCTTCATCGGGCTTCTATAATATATTATTTCCTTCTATATAAATATGTATACGCCTTAGAATTGTCGTAACCTTTAATTAACCTTTGCTTTACAGCTAGAGGTAAGGCTTAGGGTAATTAGGGTGTTACACGATGCCCTGTTAGCTCTGTTTGTGAGACACTGATGCCTGAACCCCTCATCGATCTCCCAGTGAACATACAAAGCCTTCTTAATTTCTGGGCAGATCAAGGAAGTGAGGTGGTCGCGCCTCTCACGTACATCTTCCAGCATCTGTTGCAGCCATCTACCCATTCGATGGTCGTATATCTTCCTGATGAGGGTATCGTATATCAGAGGGGATCTTCTTGTAGCTCGGCCATGGATGGTCGTATATCAGCTTGATGATGTTGGTCATCTCCTGAGTACATGCGTTGTTGTTTGGTGTAAACCTATCGAAAATTCACAAACAAACCAATATGATAATATAAATTAAAACTTCAGAAGCAAATAACCAAAATATATAGAGATTCTTTTTAGAAATTTTGGCAGAGTTTCATCTATAACTGGAATATGCTACAAACTCTATCCATTAATCAATAATCAATAATCAAGACACTTTCAGCAATTCAAACCTACAACCCTAAATCCACTAAAACTAGAATCAATATTCAAGAATCACTAATCATAATATATCAAACATTTTTATCATATAAAAGACTTAAAGTAGTACTTACGCCGTTCTACCATCAGGCCAAATTGTAATCCGTACAATGGGAGGTGATGGAGGGGTATCAGCTAGCTGGCTTCTTTGAGATGATTCTACGCCGCGGTGTCCATCGTTAGAGGTGGTGTTGCCAAGATAGTGGGTTGCTGAGTGGATGGAGGCGGCGTCATTGCCATAGATGCAGGGACATAGTTGGGGTTAGGTACCATGATGAACGACTATTTCGATGCACTCGCAACCTGTGACGTAACCGGAGTAGTTGGACTAGAGGGAGAAGATCCAGAATTCCCAGGAGTACTGATGCATGGAAAACTTGTCTCATAACAAATTTCCTTCGACAAGTGTACCGAATTTGTCGTCAAGTAAAAACTCACAATAGAGTGAGGTCGAATCCCACAAGGATTGATTGATCAAGCAACTTTAATTAGAGGAATGTTCTAGTTGAGCGAATCAAAAATTGGGTTGAGAATTGCAGAAAATTAAATGGCGGGAAAGTAAATGGCAGAAAGTAAATTGCAGAATCTTAAATTGGAACGGGGGAATTGCTCATAAATGTAAATGACAGAAATTAAAGAGAATGTGTAAGATCAAAAATGGGGAGTTCATTGGGCTTAGGAGATGTTGCATTCTCCGGATCAATCTTATTTTTATCTCTTCCTCAATCAATGCACTCATTGATCTCCTTGGCAATCTTAAGTGATTGAATTACAATTTTTTGTAATTGAATCTCTCAAATCTTGATCAATAGCCAATTCCTTGGTCAATTGCTCATGAGAAGAGATGAAGTATGGTCACTGATTATACCACATGCATTTCCCAAATCAAGTATTGAGAGGATTATAGTCACATATCCATCCAAACCCAATTTGGTCCAGCATGAAAAAGTATTTCTAGCTTGATCTCTTCATTCCTCTTCCAAGGTTCAGAAGAAACCCAAGTATCAATAGTTTCTTTTCCAAGATCACTATCCAATTGGATGAAGATCGAAAGCTTTCAAGTAAAATCAAGAGAAAAGATAGAAGAAGAATAATGAAAACTAGTATTGATCCATCAAATTACAACAGAGCTCCGTAACCCAATGAAATGGGTTTAGTTGTTCATAGCTCTGGAAAATGAAAACAAAGATGGAGAATACATAATGAAAACTAGAAGTGCAGAGAAAGCAAATACAGGAAGTAGTTCTCTGCTATTTTCCAACTCCCGGGACTCCCCAAAATAATTCAAAGCTACTCCTATATATACTACTCTTCTCATCTTCTAGTTGGCTCTTCAAGTCTTGGGCCTTTGGATCTTGAGTTTGAAGCAGTTCTTTTCTTCATTTGGGCTTGGCTTTACTTGCAAAGAGAAAGTGTGAAATGGGCAGAGACTTTAGCTCAGGGCGTTAGGGGTGTTAACGTTTAGTGAAAATATGAGTTCGAGAACGTTAGTGACAATCAACTTTCTCACTAACATTCCTAAATAAAAGCTGATGCCAAGGCATCTTAGGCTAGTTTCACTAGCCTTTTTCTTTTATTTTTAGTTGTTTTATACATTTTCTTGAGCCTTAAGTAATCATTTTGGGCCAAATAGTCATGCTTGTCTTAAATCATTCAACATGAAGATTTTGATGCAAATTCCATGAGTTTTTAGTTATATTCCTTGAATGCTATGAATGGAAGAATTCTCATGAAATTTTGCAAGACTTTGATGCAATTGTTTGGATGATTTCAGGAAAGAAGAGGCTAGGCAAGGAAGCAACAAAATCAATAAAGGAAGCTTGAATATCACATGTGGAGTTTAAGTTCCAGTTTAAGCTTAAACTGGAACTTAAACTACCAAGCCATATAATGCTGGAATTGAAGTTTAACCTCCAGTTTAACCTTAAACTGGAGGTTAAACGCCAGAATGAAAAGTCTCACCAAGGAAGCATTCCACGTTTAACCTCCAGTTTGACCTCAAACTGGAGGTTAAACGCCAGAATGATAATGCCACTCAGGAGGGAGTTCCACGTTTAACCTCTAGTTTGACCTCAAACTGGAGGTTAAACGCCAGAATGGGAAAAAGCACCAGGAGCCATTTCCACGTTTAAGCTCCAGTTTGACCTCAAACTGGAGCTTAAACGTGTTCGACCAAGTTTTCTCCTCCAGGGTTGCTTTCTCCATTTCCACGTTTAAGCTCCAGTTTAACCTTAAACTGGAGCTTAAACGTGTTCGACCTCCAGGGCTACCTTTTCCATTTCCACGTTTAAGCTTCAGTTTAACCTTAAACTGAAGCTTAAACGTGTTATATGGAACAGCTTGACCATGCCTTCTTCAAACATAAATAACTTGAGCTACAAAACTCCAAATGAGGTGATTCAAAATGCATTGGAAAGAAGACATCTAGAGCTTTCCAAGCATATATGGCATGCATGATGGATACTAAAAATTGAGGGAGAAAACAGCCCCGTAATGTGCATAGAAGAGCATAGTACCAACATGCAATCAGGCCAGCTGACCTCTTCACCTTCCATGGAGTATAACTCGAGTTGTAGAGATCCAATTGAGGTGCTTCTAGTTGCGTTAGAAAGCTGACATCCATAGCTTTCCAACGAGGTATAATAGTCTATATTTGGCATCAAATTGGCAAGGTTGACAAGAGAACAAAGTGACGACTCAAGAAAGGGGGTGCAACATTTGAGTGTAGTTTAATGGATCATTATCCTTTTTGGATCAATTATGTCACTCAGCCCTTCAAGCAAGCAAGGCCCATCAACAACACCAAATCAAGGCCACAAGAATCATCTAGAATAGTTTATTTTCATTTGATTGTAATTTGCTTTGAATTTCATTTTCATTTTGTAATTTAGGGAGCCTATTTAAAGGCCTTAGTTTCTGCATTTGAAAGGAGGAGGGGATTGAAGGGGAATCCAGCCCCTGAGGGGGACTTTTACCTTCACTTTTAGCTAGTTTTCATATCTTTGTAATTGAATTCAGAGCTATGACTCACTAAACCCCTTCATTGGGTTAGGGAGCTCTATTGTAATTCAATGAATCAATAATAGTTTATCTTCTTCTTCAATCTTTTCTCTTAAATTTTGTTAGAAAGCTTCTCGTTCTAATTCCATTGGGTAGTTGTCTTGGGAAAGAAACTACCCATAATTGGAATCCTTCGGAACCTTGGGAAAGGAATGGAGGATTCATGCTAGAGAAGCTTTCTCACAGTGAATTGAATTGGGGTTTGGATGGATATTGTGACATGTAATCCTACCAAATTGTGGTTCATGAAACTGTGTGGTATAATCAGTGAATGAGCATCATCTCTTCTTATGAACATTTAAACCAAGGGATTGGGAATTTGTTTGTTTTTAGAGAGAATTGGTGAGCCATGGGATTGGGATCCAATCATATAAGATTGCCAAGCAAAATTTAATGAACGCATTGGTTGAAGAAGAGATATTCATGCTTTGATTCGGAGATCTCAATATCTCCTAACACCCAATGAATTCCCCATTTCTGATTTCCTATTTCTCTTTACATTCCGCAACTCAATTCTTGCAATCACCCCCATTCCCTTTTACTTTCAGCAAATTTACATTCTGCTCTTTAATTCATGCAATTTAAGATTCCGCCATTTCAATTCCTTGTCATTTACGTTTCCCGCCAATTTTACATTCCGCAAATTCTCATCTAAATCTTGATTCCGCTCAACTAGAACACACTTCTAATCCGAATTGCTCACTCAACCAATCCTTGTGGGATTCGACCTCACTCTATTGTGAGTTTTTACTTGACGACGATAACCGGTGCACTTGCCGGAAGGAATTTTGCCGATCGTGCAATTTCCTAAATCGTAGCATAACAAGTTTATGCGCATCAAGTTTATGGCGCCGTTGCCGGGGATTGGTTTTCGATTGACAATTCTCCAATTGGAAGTTAACTAGATTGAGCAATTTTTCTTTTCTTTTGTTAATAGTTTTTGTTTCAGTTTATTACTGCTTATTTCTGCAAATTTTAATTTGTTTTCTTTGCTTATTCACTTGTTAGCATACTAACCACCAGCTGTTTGTGATATTGCCTCACTATGGAATTTCCACTATCTTTGGATGAGTATTGTTTGAGACTGAGCACATTGCAAAAAAGAAAGGAGTATCCATCATCTTTTGGTCAATCAAAATTCACGAGAAACTCTCCACCACCACAGAATGATTCATGTTATTATGCTCATGGTGGGTGGGAGTATCAGGAACAGGAAACGGGGTACTTCCTAGAGCCACAAAATGGTCCATGTTTTGGTGAATTTGATCACTACTCAAGTTGTGGCTGGGAAGATCAAAACCAAAGAGATTTCACTTATTCACACCCCATTCATCAAGAGCCATCACCTCTGAATTATCCAACATCACCTCCTAGTTTTACATATCCAAATTCTTCATCACTTGAGCATTTCTCAGCACAAAATTCCTTCTCAAATTCATACAATTCATTTCACTATCCACAAGACTCATTCCACTACACACAAGAGTCATACCACTACCAACACTCCAACCAAAGACTCTATCAGCCCACACAAAACACATACCCCCAGCCACCATATCACAGCCAAGATAATCAACCTCATCAACCCAATCCGAACCAACAATTTCAAGATCAATTAAACAGGATAGAAGGAATGCTTGCAACTATGGGCAGAGATGTGGCCGATTTGAAAGGCTTTAAGGAAGAAGTGATATCCAACTTACAAAATCAAGGTGCTGCCATTCAAAAGCTAGAAGCACAAATTGGATATCTATCAAAGTAAATCCCTACCCACAATTCTTCTAGTGATACCATGGCAAACCCAAGGGAGGAATCAGAAGAACAAGAAAGGGAGAAAGTCAATCAAGGGAGATCACACTCCAATGACACAGAGAGTTGCAAAGAGGAAGGGTTCATTGAACCACAAATTTAGGAAGCTTTTGATGAACAGGATACTCCAACTGTCCAACAACAACCAAGTTCTGAGATCAAGGATGTGAAGGCAGTAGAAACAAGCACCAAAATGAGGATTGTGACCGAGAAACAAAGGACCATATCCATGAAGAAGAGAAGGTCGAAGAACAATCCAACTCCTGAGCCAACAAGCAAGTTCACTCAAGCCAATCACAAGGGAAAGCTTGCTGGAAAGAAGCATTCACAACAAGGGGCACTAACTAGCTCCTTTATCCACTTGAAGTCATTCCTCTTAACAAACTGGAGGAAGAGGAAGAAAGTCAGGAACAGCATGTCAAGCTAATGACATTAAAGAAGCGCTTGTTGGGAGGCAACCCAACCAAAGGTAGTTTTTCTTTTCTAGTTATTTCAATAAAAGAGTTAAGTAGATTTATCTGTATTGCAAGGAGCTAAGTTTGGTGTTGCACACCAAAACAATTCAAGGGTGAATGTGAGATTCTAAGTTTGGTGTTCCACCAAAAACTTCATTAAAAGCACATTTCTGCCTCAGCATGACTAGTCACTAGCTCCAACCAATCAGGGAAACTACTTAAACAATAGTTTAATTTCTAGTTCATAGTTTCTTTTTCTAGTTCATAGTTATTTTCTTAATAAAAGCACATGAGGTTTTCTGCATATGATCCAAATTGCTGCATATGGCAAGGAACTAAGTTTGGTGTTCACACACTAATCTAAGTTCAGAGGCCTACAAACATACATGCATGCTAACCAATTCTCAAAGTGCTTGGGGAACAAGCAACTTCTAATAGCTTTGCAGAAAGACAATCAATCTCATGGAAGGAATATACATCATCATCAAAGAGAACACCAAGGCTAGGAAGGATGATGAACAACAAAGAAGATGCTAAAAGGTTGTATTGTCACTTAATTGCTTGTACTTTGAATTGCTGATATTGGAAGTTTGCATGCACCCCTGCTTTAAGTTTGAGTCATTGCAGTTTTTGTTTGTCTGTTTGTTTAATTTCCAAATAAGTGATAGTCTAAGTGTCTGGATAAACTTCACTTGCTTAAATGTATGCTTGCCATGCTTGTTCTGTTTCCATAAAATAAAAGAAATGTTTGAACAAAAGTAACTCAATTCCATTTGGTAAGAAATCAAATAAGATTAAGTGGTGGTATGCATGTTTGATTGAATAGTCAGCTCACTAAGAAATAAAGTTAGAATTGTCACTTTTAGTGGAAATTAGGATGCTGTCTATGGATCTTGATGAATAAATGTCTTTGGCCATGAAAAAGAAAGAAAAAGAAGAAGAAAAAGCCACTGAAAAAGGGCAACCAAAAAGCAAAAAAATTGAGAAAATAAGCTAGGCACCAATGGTTTGAACTTCTGAGACAAATGCCTGTGGTGTTTATGTATTAAGGATATGCTTGGATGAATAGGTTCTGAGGAGTGTTTCAACACTTGGTAACTTGGGTTAACTAACCCGGGATTATCAACCAAAAGTCCATTATCAAGAGCAACCTAAATACAAAACATTTAGTCACACAAAGAGGTGCTGGGCACCAATGTCTCAAGAAGAAATGTGAACTAAAATGCCTGTAGTGGATATGTGTGGTGCACTAATAAGAAAAAGAAAATGCCAAAGGCTTGAGCAACACATGACACTGAGCAACAAGGAGCAAATAAGCTCAAAGAAAAAGAAAAACAAAGAAAAGAAACTTGCCAAGGATATGTGAATAACAAGAGGCCATAAGCAGTGTTTTAGTGGAAACATAAAAAGTGACATTCTTACCTAAGAAACAATAAAGTGATGCTGCAACAACTTTCTGCATGAACACCCCATTAATCAATGTCAATTACTTACTGATATGGCTAATGAATTTACTTTCTGTTTCATTCTTTCTTCTCAATAATTCAGAACTTGCTTGGGGACAAGCAAGGATTAAGTTTTGTGTTGTGATGCCAAGGCATCTTAGGCTAGTTTCACTAGCCTTTTTCTTTTATTTTTAGTTGTTTTATGCATTTTCTTGAGCCTTAAGTAATCATTTTGGGCCAAATAGTCATGCTTGTCTTAAATCATTCAACATGAAGATTTTGATGCAAATTCCATGAGTTTTTAGTTATATTCCTTGAATGCTATGAATGGAAGAATTCTCATGAAATTTTGCAAGACTTTGATGCAATTGTTTGGATGATTTCAGGAAAGAAGAGGCTAGGCAAGGAAGCAACAAAATCAATAAAGGAAGCTTGAATATCACATGTGGAGTTTAAGTTCCAGTTTAAGCTTAAACTGGAACTTAAACTACCAAGCCATATAATGCTGGAATTGAAGTTTAACCTCCAGTTTAACCTTAAACTGGAGGTTAAACGCCAGAATGAAAAGTCTCACCAAGGAAGCATTCCACGTTTAACCTCCAGTTTGACCTCAAACTGGAGGTTAAACGCCAGAATGATAATGCCACTCAGGAGGGAGTTCCACGTTTAACCTCTAGTTTGACCTCAAACTGGAGGTTAAACGCCAGAATGGGAAAAAGCACCAGGAGCCATTTCCACGTTTAAGCTCCAGTTTGACCTCAAACTGGAGCTTAAACGTGTTCGACCAAGTTTTCTCCTCCAGGGTTGCTTTCTCCATTTCCACGTTTAAGCTCCAGTTTAACCTTAAACTGGAGCTTAAACGTGTTCGACCTCCAGGGCTACCTTTTCCATTTCCACGTTTAAGCTTCAGTTTAACCTTAAACTGAAGCTTAAACGTGTTATATGGAACAGCTTGACCATGCCTTCTTCAAACATAAATAACTTGAGCTACAAAACTCCAAATGAGGTGATTCAAAATGCATTGGAAAGAAGACATCTAGAGCTTTCCAAGCATATATGGCATGCATGGTGGATACTAAAAATTGAGGGAGAAAACAGCCCCGTAATGTGCATAGAAGAGCATAGTACCAACATGCAATCAGGCCAGCTGACCTCTTCACCTTCCATGGAGTATAACTCGAGTTGTAGAGATCCAATTGAGGTGCTTCTAGTTGCGTTAGAAAGCTGACATCCATAGCTTTCCAACGAGGTATAATAGTTTATATTTGGCATCAAATTGGCAAGGTTGACAAGAGAACAAAGTGACGACTCAAGAAAGGGGGTGCAACATTTGAGTGTAGTTTAATGGATCATTATCCTTTTTGGATCAATTATGTCACTCAGCCCTTCAAGCAAGCAAGGCCCATCAACAACACCAAATCAAGGCCACAAGAATCATCTAGAATAGTTTATTTTCATTTGATTGTAATTTGCTTTGAATTTCATTTTTATTTTGTAATTTAGGGAGCCTATTTAAAGGCCTTAGTTTCTGCATTTGAAAGGAGGAGGGGATTGAAGGGGAATCCAGCCCCTGAGGGGGACTTTTACCTTCACTTTTAGCTAGTTTTCATATCTTTGTAATTGAATTCAGAGCTATGACTCACTAAACCCCTTCATTGGGTTAGGGAGCTCTATTGTAATTCAACGAATCAATAATAGTTTATCTTCTTCTTCAATCTTTTCTCTTAAATTTTGTTAGAAAGCTTCTCGTTCTAATTCCATTGGGTAGTTGTCTTGGGAAAGAAACTACCCATAATTAGAATCCTTCGGAACCTTGGGAAAGGAATGGAGGATTCATGCTAGAGAAGCTTTCTCACAGTGAATTGAATTGGGGTTTGGATGGATATTGTGACATGTAATCCTACCAAATTGTGGTTCATGAAACTGTGTGGTATAATCAGTGAATGAGCATCATCTCTTCTTATGAACATTTAAACCAAGGGATGGGAATTTGTTTGTTTTTAGAGAGAATTGGTGAGCCAAGGGATTGGGATCCAATCATATAAGATTGCCAAGCAAAATTTAATGAACGCATTGGTTGAAGAAGAGATATTCATGCTTTGATTCGGAGATCTCAATATCTCCTAACACCCAATGAATTCCCCATTTCTGATTTCCTATTTCTCTTTACATTCCGCAACTCAATTCTTGCAATCACCCCCATTCCCTTTTACTTTCAGCAAATTTACATTCTGCTCTTTAATTCATGCAATTTAAGATTCCGCCATTTCAATTCCTTGTCATTTACGTTTCCCGCCAATTTTACATTCCGCAAATTCTCATCTAAATCTTGATTCCGCTCAACTAGAACACGCTTCTAATCCGAATTGCTCACTCAACCAATCCTTGTGGGATTCGACCTCACTCTATTGTGAGTTTTTACTTGACGACGATAACCGGTGCACTTGCCGGAAGGAATTTTGCCGATCGTGCAATTTCCTAAATCGTAGCATAACAAGTTTATGCGCATCAAAAGCCACGTTAACTTCAACATTAGTGGCACAAACGTTGCCACTAACGTTGCCTCTAGGTCCTTCGCACACGTTATTGGGGCTTAACTTTCCGAATAACGTTGAAAAGCCCCCATTGCTCCTACGTTAGAGCCTACGTTAACTTAGTTAACGTGGCTCTTTAACGTGGGCCTGCCATCCTTCGAGAACGTTAGTGACACTCAACATTGTCATTAACGTTCCAATGTGCCCCCATGTCTCACGTTAGAGCCCACGTTAACTTAGTTAACGTGGCTCTTTAACGTGGCATTGCTTAGCCATCCCCAACGTTAGTGACAATCTTGAGTGTCACTAATGTTGGCTCATCTTTTACTCATCCACGTTAGCTTCCACGTTAACTAAGTTAACGTGGAAGTTAACGTGGCTCCTTGGAATTGTGTGGTTGCTTCCAACGTTAGTGAAAATGTTGGGTGTCACTAACGTTGTCGACCACTCTTGCCTCTTCACATTAGCTTCCACGTTAACCAAGTTAACGTGGGAGTTAACGTGGCATTGTGCACTTAGGCAAACGTTAGTGACAATGTTGAATGTCACTAACGTTTGCTTCCTTTCCCCCTTTTAACGTTAGAGGCCACGTTAACTAAGTTAACGTGGACTCTAACGTGGCCACTTGTGAGCATTGGCCAACGCTAGTGATACTGTTAAGTGTCAATAATGTTGGCTCAAATTCCCTTCTTCACATTAGAGTTCACGTTAACTTAGTTAATGTGACTCTTAACGTGGGTAATGATGGCTTCGAGAGCATTATTGGCAGTCACTTTTCTCATTAACTCTGTAAGTTACCTCCCATTCCTTGCTTCCTTTGGTCTTGAAATCAGGCAATAGAGTGCATCAAAGTTCTAGTCCAAGTCATGGGTAATGCAGCATACAATTTGTCACTAAACTCATGCAAAATCCTCATGAAATCATGTAAAATGCACTATGTATGCTTGAATCCAGGTGTAAGTGAATATCTACCCAAAACTAGCTTATTTCCTAAGAAAATGCATGAAACTACTCTAAAAACGGTAAAGAAAAGGTCAGTGAAACTGACCAAAATGCCCTGGCATCACAACACCAAACTTAAAGCTTGCTTGTCCCTAAGCAAGTACTGGAACAAGAGAATGATGAATGAAATTCCAAGAGAAATGAGTCATTCTTGTGGAAGTCATGTCACTGATTTTATGGTGGTTTCATGCATAGCAACTTAGGTTCATTCCTGGCTTTCAGACCTTTATCATGTCCTAGAATACTCACTGTGATTGCATCCCATGAGACTTTTATTCATTGATCCTTTTGTTGTCATTTCAGGGCTTATTTTTGTTCTTAAGCTAAGTGCTCTGTAAGGGGGCAACTCTTTAAAATAAACTTTCAGCCAACACTCCCGAACCAGTTGGTTCAAGGTGCTAGGTGTTGAAGCACTTCTAAGGACTTACTTGCTCAAGTCTCTCCCCCATACATACACACCACAGGCACATGGTTTGCTTGTTTTCTTTCTTGAGACCTTGGTGTCCAGCACCTCTTTAGGTTACTAAATGCTCTGTAGTGAAGGTTACTCTTGATAGTGGAGTTTCAGCTGATAATCCCAAGTTAGTTAACCCAAGTTACCAAGTGATAAAGCACCCCAAAGAGCTTATTCATCCAAGTAGATCCCTCACACAGGAGCACCTCAGACACATGCTTCAAGATTAAAACCATTGGTTCCTAGCCTTATTGCTTACTTTTTTTCTTTTATTCTTCCACTTTCATTGTTCTTTCCCTCTTTCTTATTAGGATCTTCTTATTTAGCTAGTCTCATGGGGTGTGTCTCAAGCATAGTATTCATGACAGATAGTTGTCTTTCCACCCTTGTGGTTGAACTAACTTAGCTAACTTATGACCACACCACAAACTCAGGAACTCATTCCATAGTATGAACTCTACTCTGGTCTTTTAAAAACACTTATTCTCCTTTCATTTGATTCAAAAGGACAAGCATACAAGTAGGTAAGGAGATGATGCAGTAATGACATTCAGACTAGAAAACACAGCCTTAATCAATAAAATGTTTAAAAGACAGAATTGACATGCTTATTCACAAGGAGAAAGCACACATACATACAAAGAACATAGAAGACAATCATGCAAATTAAAGTGCTGGAAATAAGTAAGAGGAGAAAGGAACTTTACCACCTTGTATTTTATCTTCATTGTTGTTGCCCTTTTCCTTCTATTCTTCCCCTTCCCACACCAGACATAGAATGATTGCTTATACTCAAGCAACAATTAAAACAGTGATGACGGGGTCCATGATGGATCATGAATGTCTTAAAATAAAGTGTGAGTATGCATGTGTTTTAGCAAGCAAGATTAAGGGTACAATAAAGGCACAAGAGATACAAACAGAGACATTTTGATTGCATTAATAAGTGGTGTGCTTGGTACCTTGCATGAAAGATAAGTGGCAACACCAAACTTAGTGTGACACTCTCAGTTTAGAATGTTGCAAGTACCCAGTAAGATTGAAAACAAATTATTGCGTGGAAACACCAAACTTAGAATGCAATCATATGCCAAATTATTGAAACTAAACTAAGCAAAGCAAGGAAATGTTACCTACGGTTGGGTTGCCTCCCAACAAGCGCTCTTTTACTGTCATTAGCTTGACATGTTGTTCATGACTTTCTTCCTCTTCTTCCAGTTTGTTAAGAGGAATGACCTCAAGAGAAAAGAGGAGCCAGTTAATGCCCCTTGTTTTGAGTGCCTCTCCCCAGCAAGCTTTCTTTTGTTGTTAGCTTGTGTAAACTTGCTTGTTGGGGTAGGGTTGGGATGGCTTTTGGTTGACCTTTTCTTCTTCATGAATATTGTCCTTCTTTTCTTGGTCACCATCCTTTTGTTAGTGTTCATGTTGATTGCCTTTACCACCTTGATTTTAGGATTTGGGTATTGTACGATGGGTGGAGCATCCTCTTCATCAAAAACTTCTTGAATTGGTGGTTCAATGAACTCACCCTCTATGCAACTCTCTGTTTCATTGGAGTGTGGGCTCCCTTGATTGACTTCCTCCCTTTTTCTTGACCTTTGAATGAACTCCTCTGTTTCTGGAGAGAGTGAAGTGGTCTCTCTTTGTGATCTCAGCTCTTCAATGAATTGTTCTTCAGAATAGAGTTGTGCATTCTGTCTCAATTTTTCTTCATGGTCTCTCTCTGCTATTTTCTCCTCTTCGATTGTCTTCATTATTTCTTCAAGGAGGAGTTCTATCCTAGCAAGTCTATCTAAAAGAGGTTGGGTAGGTTGTAATGGTTGGTCGGGGTTGGCTTGTGAATGGAATTGGTTATTTTGTGGTTATGTGTTCTTAAAGTGGTATGACTCTTGTGGGTAGTGGATTGAGTTTTCTGGATGGTGAAATGAATTGTATGGATTTGGGATAGACTTTTGTGCTAAGACATACTCAATTGATGAAGAATTTAGGCATGTAAAACTTGGAGGTGAGGTTGTATAATTGAGAGGTGATGGCTCTTGATGAATGGGGTATGAATGAGTAAAATCTCTTTGATTATGATCTTCCCTGCCACAACTTGAGTAGTGATCAATTTCACCAAAATATGGACCATTTTGTGGCTCTGGAAAGTACCCCATTTTATGTTCTTGATACTCCCACCCACCATGAGCATAGTAAAGTGAATCATTATGTGGTGGTGGAGAGTTTCCCATGAAATTTGATTGACTAAAATATGATGGATGCTCCTTTCTTTCTTGCAGAAAGCTCTGTCTCAAACAATAATCACCAAAAGAAAATGGAATCTCCATTGTCACAGATGAGGAAATTCCCAGTGAGGCAATATCACAAATAGTTAGTTAGCAAAAGAAAATAAAGAAACAAAAGAAAACAAAGACAAAAGAAAAGTGTCTAATCTAGTAAATCAATCAACCGG
Source organism: Arachis ipaensis (assembly GCF_059453495.1). NCBI lineage: Eukaryota > Viridiplantae > Streptophyta > Magnoliopsida > Fabales > Fabaceae > Arachis > Arachis ipaensis. Next base: position 54,187,423 of record NC_142443.1, read on the forward strand.
TAGTTTGTTAATCACGATTAATCCCCGACAACGGCGCCATAAACTTGATGCACGGAAAACTTGTCTCATAACAAATTTCCTTCGGCAAGTGTACCAAATTTGTCGTCAAGTAAAAACTCACAATAGAGTGAGGTCGAATCCCACAAGGATTGATTGATCAAGCAACTTTAATTAGAGGAATGTTCTAGTTGAGCGAATCAGAAATTGAGTTGAGAATTGCAGAAAATTAAATGGTGGGAAAGTAAATGGCAGAAAGTAAATTGCAGAATCTTAAATGGGAATGGGGGAATTGCTCATAAATGTAAATGACAGAAATTAAAGAGAATGGGTAAGATCAAAAATGGGGAGTTCATTGGGCTTAGGAGATGTTGCATTCTCCGGATCAATCTCATTTTCATCTCTTCCTCAATCAATGCACTCATTGATCTCCTTGGCAATCTTAAGTGATTGAATTACAATTTCTTGTAATTGAATCTCTCAAATCTTGATCAATAGCCAATTCCTTGGTCAATTGCTCATGAGAAGAGATGAAGTATGGTCACTGATTATACCACATGCATTTCCCAAATCAAGTATTGAGAGGATTATAGTCACATATCCATCCAAACCCAATTTGGTCCAGCATGAGAAAGTATTTGTAGCTTGATCTCTTCATTCCTCTTCCAAGGTTCAGAAGAGACCCAGGTATGAATAGTTTCTTTTCCAAGATCACTATCCAATTGGATGAAGATCGAAAGCTTTCAAGTAAAATCAAGAGAAAAGATAGAAGAAGAATAATGAAAACTAGTATTGATCCATCAAATTACAACAGAGCTCCCTAACCCAATGAAAGGGGTTTAGTTGTTCATAGCTCTGGAAAATGAAAACAAAGATGGAGAATACATAATGAAAACTAGAAGTGCAGAGAAAGTAAATACAGGAAGTAGTTCTCTACTATTTTCCAACTCCCGGGACTCCACAAAATAATTCAAAGCTACTCCTATATATACTACTCTTCTCATCTTCTAGTTGGCTCTTCAAGTCTTGGGCCTTTGGATCTTGAGTTTGAAGCAGTTCTTTTCTTTATTTGGGCTTGGCTTTACTTGCAGAGAGAAAGTGTGAAGTGAGCAGAGACTTTAGCTCAGGGCGTTAGGGGTGTTAACGTTTAGTGAAAATATGAGTTCGAGAACGTTAGTGACAATCAACTTTCTCACTAACGTTCCTAAGTAAAAGCCACGTTAACTTCAACGTTAGTGGCACAAACGTTGCCACTAACGTTGCCTCTAGGTCCTTCGCACACGTTATTGGGGCTTAACTTTCCCAATAACATTGAAAAGCCCCCATTGCTCCTACGTTAGAGCCCACGTTAACTTAGTTAACGTGGCTCTTTAACGTGGGCCTGCCATCCTTCGAGAATTTTAGTGACACTCAACATTATCACTAACGTTCCAATGTACCCCCATGTCTCACGTTAGAGCCCACGTTAACTTAGTTAATGTGGCTCTTTAACGTGGCATTGCTTAGCCATCCCCAATGTTAGTGACAATGTTGAGTGTCACTAACGTTGGCTCATCTTTTACTCATCCACGTTAGCTTCCACGTTAACTAAGTTAACGTGGGAGTTAACATGGCTCATAGTGGCTTGTGTGGCTCCTTCCAACATTAGTGACAATGTTGAGTGTCACTAACGTTGGCCATCACCTTCTTCTCTCACGTTAGCCTCCACGTTAACTTACTAAGTTAACGTGGAAGTTAACTTGGCTCCTTGGGGTTGTGTGGTTGCTTCCAACGTTAGTGACAATGTTGGGTGTCACTAACGTTGTCGACCACTCTTGCCTCTTCACGTTAGCTTCCACGTTAACCAAGTTAACATGGGAGTTAACGTGGCATTGTGCACTTAGGCAAACGTTAGTGACAATGTTGAATGTCACTAACGTTTGCTTCCTTTCCCCCTTTTAACATTAGAGCGTTAACTAAGTTAACGTGGACTCTAACGTGGCCACTTGTGAGCATTGGCCAACGCTAGTGATACTGTTAAGTGTCACTAATGTTGGCTCAAATTTCCTTCTTCACATTAGAGTTCACGTTAACTTAGTTAACGTGACTCTTAACGTGGGTAATGATGGCTTCGAGAGCGTTATTGGCAGTCACTTTTCTCATTAACTCTGCAAGTTACCTCCCATTCCTTGCTTCCTTTGGTCCTGAAATCAGGCAATAGAGTGCATCAAAGTTCTAGTCCAAGTCATGGGTAATGCAGCATACAATTTGTCACTAAACTCATGCAAAATCCTCATGAAATCATGTAAAATGCACTATGTATGCTTGAATCCAGGAGTAAGTGAATATCTACCCAAAACTAGCTTATTTCCTAAGAAAATGCTTGAAACTACTCTAAAAACAGTAAAGAAAAGGTAAGTGAAACTGGCCAAAATGCCCTGGCATCAAGTACCGGCAGAAATCCTCCCTCTACCATGACGATGACCACAACCATGACCACGATCACAACCACGACCACTAGACTGATCCGTAACACCTCTACCTGTCGCCATGTCTGCAAAGAACATACAAATTTAAAATATACTAAACATATTCATAACATCATTCAAAATGCTTAATAAAAATAAGCTACATTAAACTTAGTTAAAAAAATACATTATCCGTTGAAATCAAATGAAACAAAAAAGGTAAGTGCACATTCCAAATTTACAAACATTTAGTAATATATATTACTACATGTATGATGAGCGGATAATTTATACGCTCTTTGGCATTGTTTTTAGGTAGTTTTTAGTAGGATCTAGTTACTTTTTAGTATATTTTTATTAGTTTTCAAGCAAAATTCACATTTCTGAACTTTACTATGAGTTTGTGTGTTTTTCTGTGATTTTAGGTATTTTCTGGATGAAATTGAGGGACCGGAGCAAAAATCTAATTCAAAGGCTGAAAAAGGACTGCAGATGCTGTTGGATTCTGACCTCCCTGCACTCGAAATAGATTTTCTAGAGCTTCAAAAACCCAATTGGTGCGCTCTCAATTGCATTGGAAAGTAGACATTCTGAGCTTTCCAGAAATATATAATAGTCCATACTTTGCCCTAGTTTTGACGACGCAAACTGGCGTTTAAACGCCAATTTCCTGCCCTATTCTGGCGTCAAACGCCAGAACTGAGCTACAGGCTGGAGTTAAACGCCCAAACTGGCACCAAAACTGACGTTTAACTCCAAGAAGAGTCTCTACATATGAAAGCTTCAATGCTCAGCCCAAGCACACACCAAGTGGGCCCGGAAGTGGATTTCTGCATCATTTACTTATTTTCTGTAAAACCCTAGGATATTAATTTAGTATAAAAACTACTTTTAGTGATTTATTTTATATCTTTGGATCAATTTAGATCTTTGATCAGTTTTATGCTATCATATATCATATTGTACACGTTTGGGGGCTGGCCATTCTGCCATGCCTGGACCATCATCACTTATGTATTTTCAACGGTGGAGTTTCTACACTCCATAGATTAAGGTGTGGAGCTCTGCTGTTCCTCATGAATTAATGCAAAGTACTATTGTTTTTCTATTCAATTCAAGCTTATTCTTATTCTAAGATATCCATTCGCACACAAGAACATGATGAATGTGATGATCAAGTGACACTCATCACCATTCTCACTTATGAACGCGTGCCTGACAAACACTTCCGTTCTACATGAAAACAAGCTTGAATGCGTATCTCTTGGATCTCTCTTCAACGATTCACATTATCTCTCCTGACAACAGAGCATCTGAATCCGAGATTAGAATCTTTGTGGTATAGGCTAGAATCAATTGGCAGCATTCCTGAGATCCGGAAAGTCTAAACCTTGTCTGTGGTATTCCGAGTAGGATCTGGGAAGGGATGACTGTGACGAGCTTCACACTCACAACTGTGGGGCGCAGTGACAGTGCGTAAAAGGATCATTGGATCTTATTCCGACACAATTGAGAACCAACAGCTGAGTAGCCATGCGGTAGCTGTGCCTGGTATTTTTCATCCGAGACGAAAAATCCGACAGTTGATTAGCCGTACAGAAACCGTAGAGGACCATTTTCACTGAGAGGACGGGAGGTAGCCATTGACAACGGTGATATCCAACATGTAGCTTGCCATGGAAAGGAGTATGAATGATTGAATGGAGGCAGTAGGAAAGCAGAGATTTAGAAGGAACAAAGCATCTCCATACGCTTATCTGAAATTCTCACCAATGAATTACATAAGTATCTCTATCTTATTTTATATTCTATTTATCTTTTAATTATTAAAATCCCATAACCAATTGAATCTGCCTGACTGAGATTTACAAGATGACCATAGCTTGCTTCAAGCCGACAATCTCCGTGGGATCGACCCTTATTCACGTAAGGTTTATTACTTGGACGACCCAGTGCACTTGCTGGTTAGTTGTGCAGAGTTGTGAAAAGGAGTTGAGATTACAATCGTGCGTACCAAGTTGTTGGCACCGTTGAGATCACAATTTCGTGCACCAATGTATAATTTTGTCTATTTGCAAATAAAAGGTCATCCATAAGTCATTTAAAATGATCTCATATTTGATTTTTTTAATTTACTATCATTTTTACTCTTAAAATATATTAAAAATATAATATAATTAATTATACTGACTATGCATAAAATAAAGAACTACTAGAATGATAGAGAATTCATTGTTTAATTACACATATAAAATTAATTTAACAAAAAATTGACCCGTATAAAAGTAAGTTTAACTAACTTCACAAACGTTTACCAATATGCCTATTTGAACAGAATAACTTGAACTATGTAAAATATATGCATTCAAGTTTGGGCATTGATAAACTCCAATTTTGTGGTTTATCATGTGTTAAATTCTAGAGATTTTATCAACTTATCTCACATTTATTCAATGAAATAGTATGGTTTTGTGAATTTCTCCTAATTTGTGCTTAAGAGTGAAAAAATACTTTTTAATTCACTTTAATTCCATTCGATACGTTGATATGTTTGTTAAGTGATTTTAGGTTTAGAAGGTAAAGATTGGGTAGAAGAAATGAAGAAAAAGCTTGCAAAAATCGAGAATTCATGAAGAAATGGGATTTTGGTAATCTGCCAGCGACGCGTGTATGTGGCCCACGTGTGACCCATGTGTACGTGTGACAAGCAGCACGTGACCTCATTAAAGGCAACATGCTGGGGGCGATTTCTGAGCTCAAGGAGGCCCAAATACAACTCATTTCTGATGCTTTTGAACCCAAGAATTGGAAGGGAATAGGGGGAAAGTAGTCATAGTTTAGTTTTTCATCATGCTTTAGGTTAGAATTCTAGAGAGAGAAGCTCTCCCTTCTCTCTGAAATTTTGGGTAGGTTAGGTCAAATTTTCCTAGATCCAACTTTTAATTCTTGTTTTTAGTTCAACTCTCTTCATATTTTATTGTTTTATTGTCTTAATCTTCTTAGTTTCTCTTGTTAATTTCTTTATGTTGCCATTTTTACTTTCATGAACCCTTGTTAGATTTTATTCTCTCTAATGCAATTTTATCTTTCCATGTCTTTTTATTTATCTTAGTTGCTATTGTTGATTTCTTGCTTGGATTAGTTATAGTTTCTATTAATTCTTGCATTTTGTGATGTTTACTTTTATTGTACTCTAGGTGTTTGATAAAATGTCTTCACTAGTTATAGAGTAGTTTTCTATACTCTTGTCCTAGGCTAAGGGAATCGGGTGACCTTGAGTCATTGGGTCTAATTGAATTGGTGATTTGAGAATCCTTAGGGGTCAATTTGATACCCATTAACACTAGCCTTCTACTAAGTAAATTAGTAGCTAGGTTGGGACTTATGTGTTGATGTTGATCAAGCCTATTTGACTTACTTCAAGTATAGAAGTAGACTTGATAGGTTGGTCCCTCATAATTGTCAATATATAGTTGTTAGACAAGGATGGTAATCTCAATTTCCATGCCTAGCCAAGAGTTCTTTTCCTTTCCTTTATTAGTTAATTGTCATTTACTTTCTTGTTATTTACTTTTCTTGTCAATCATCAAATCAAACCCCCATGTTCCTTTATAGCCAATAATTGAGTACTTCATTGCAATTCCTTGTGAGACGACCCGATGTTTAAGTACTCTCGGTTTTTATTGGGGTTTGTACTTGTGACAAACAAAATTAAACTTTAATGGAGAATTATTAGTTGGTTGGGAACTATGCTTGCAACGAAATTCTCTTTCTATTAAGAAATTCTAGACAGACAATAATTCTCACCTCAAGCATCACCAATTTGCTAAATTTAATTCCAATTCAAAACAAATAGCACAACAATAATAATATCACATTATTATAACTCACAAAAGTCTAATAACCTAATCTAATCCTATCTTAACCATGTAAATTCACTAAACAGAAAAAGTATTTTGATGACCGAAATTCACTCCCCATATAAAATGAATCCGTTCTTTTGGCAAGCGCACCAAAAATATCGTCAAGTAATAACCCAAAGTGGAGTGGGATTGTATCCACAGAGATTGGTAGATTTGAGCAATTTTAATCAATAGGTGAATTAGTCAAGCTGAGCAATATAGGCAGTGATTACAGAAATTTAAATGAGCAGAAATGTAAATGACTCAAAAGTAAAAAGAAGCAGTAAAGTGCGGAAAGGTAAATGGCAATAATGTAAGGTGCAGAAATATAAATGACTTAATTGTAAATGGGAATGGGGAAATAACAGAATGTAAAGAAAGCTATAAAGAATGTGGAAGATAAGAATAGGGGCAATTCATTGAGATTAGGAGATGTTGTTCTCTTTGGATTAAATCCAGCTCATCCTATCTTCAATCCTGCAACTCATTGACCTCTTAGTGATCATGATTGATTGAACCCCAATCCCTTGGTGATTCAATCTCTCAAATCTTGATAATCAGCCAATTCCTTGGTCTAATTGCTCATGAAGAGAGATATGCTTGGTCCTTGATTATACCACATATCCTCATAGATCCAAGTAGAGGGTGGATTATATGTCACCATATCCATTCACCAAAACCCAGATCTACTCAAGTGTGAGAAGGGATTTCAAGTATGGTTTCATGTTTCCTTTTCCAAGGTTCTCATGAAGCCCATTTTGCATTCAACCTCTTTTCCAAGATGATTGAACACTAGCATTAAAATGAAATTTTTTCTAACAAATCAAAGAGAAGATAAAGAAAAGAAGAAATTCACTATCATTAATCCATCAAATACAACAGAGCTCCCTCTCTCAATGAGAGGGAATTTAGCTACCCATAGCTTAAGAGAAAAGTACAAGAGATAAAAGAGATAATGTGAAAAGTAAATCTAACTACAATTTAATAAAACTCCCTCAACAACCCCTTCTCAGTACTTTCAGGAGTTATTTATACTACTCCTAGCACTAGAATTAAGAAAATACAAAAGAGAAAAGAAAATTACAGTTGGAGGGAAAGAGAAACTCCAAAAATGTGACTTCTAGGCTTGGTGTGTGGCTGGCGCTTGAGTGGCATGCCACGCCGAGCCATTGAATTTGGCTTGGCGTGCCACGCCCAGCTCCCTAAGTGGCACGCTCCATGCATCAAGCTCCCTGGCATGCTACGCCTTCGAACCAAAGTGGCACGCCCAGGGTCTTTTTGAACCTTGGTTAACCTGGTGTGCCACACCTTCGACACCAAGTGGCACGCACAGGCCTTTTTCTTCTTCTTCTCCTCTCTGGAAAGTTGAACTAGTGTGGCACACCCAGGGTCTGGCATGCCACGCCCATTATGTGTGCTTGGTTCCTTCTCTGGATAGTTGAACTTGTGTGGCACGCCCAGGGTCTGGCGTGCCACGCCCCTTGTATGTGCTTGGTTCCTTTGTTGGCGTGCCACGCCTAGAACTCCAGTGGCACGCCCATGGCCTCCTAGTCTTGGTGTGCCACGCCTTGAAACTCAAGTGGCACGCCCAAGTCTTCTTCTTGTTGATTGATGATGCTGGCGTGCCATGCCTTAGATTCAAGTGGCACGCCCAAGTGAGAAATGGTAATGGACATGCCACACCTTCGACACCAAGTGGAACGCCTAATGAGAGGTTAAGCCTTGGCGTGCCACACCTAAGACTCAAGTGGCACACCCAAGTGAGAAATGGTAGTTGGCGTGCCACGCCTTCGACATCAAGTGGCACGCCCATGTGTTTGGCCCTCTACCTCCTCCTCTGGAGAGTTGTACTGGCGTGCCATGCCCTGATGTTCAAGTGGCACGCCTATATTGGTGTGTCCCTTCAAGCTTGGTGTGCCACGCCTAGGTCCTCAAGTGGCACGCCCATGCTTTTCCTCTTTTGGCGTGCCACGCCCACAAGCTTAAGTGGCACGCCGCATAGTATTTAATGGATTTGGCGTGCCATGCCCATCCTGGCGTGCAACGCCCCATATGTGGCTTTCAACTTTGCTCTCTAGAAAATATAACTGGCATGCCAAGCAAGGCTCTTGGCGTGCCACGCCCATGTTAAAGCTTTGAGAACCCCTTTCTAGAAAATACAATTGGCGTGCCACGCCTATCTTCTGGTGTGCCACGCCCACATACTTTCACGGCGTTTGTTCCAAGTGGCACACCAGTTTCACACTCCCAGCTTTATTTTGTTGTTTTCTTCCCTTTTTGTTGCTCTTTTCACCTGAAATTCAGCATAAACCCATTTCAAAGTAATGTACCATAATATTCATCAATTAGTTCATAAATTACAATGATTTAATGAGATTATACTCTTTTATGGTCCTTTTTAGATAAGAAAAAGGGGTAGATGATGCAAGTCATCACAACACCAAACTTAAGCTTTGCTTGTTCCAAGCAAATCAATGTGAGTCATTCTTAATTGGATTAAGACTTGATCTTTAGAAAGATGCATTCATTACCAAGGATAGGACTAAGTGTTAACTCATGCATGAATCTTATTGATTTGATGTCATAATGAACTCCTAAACTCTTGAGGATTTTACCAAGTTTTTGCCTTAGGGCCCCCTTCTATTGATTGTCACCTTGAACTAGCAAGAATTGTTTCTTTTTCTTTGATTGTTCTTTCCATTTTACTTTTCTTTCTCCATTGACCACGACTCTAAATGTTTTATCTCAAGACGATCCTTTAGTTAGGCTTTCAATTAGCACTCCCAAACCAGTTGGTTTTAGGGTACTAGGTGTTGAAACACCCCTAAGAATTTACTTTTCCATTTCTCTTTTCTTGACACATCTTCACCACAAGTATCTACTAGGATCTCTAACTCTTTTGAGCTATTTGGTATTCTCTTCCATCCTAGTAGTTGATGCTCAGAGCCTTGGGTCTTTTTGCTTACTACTTCTTGGTTCTATGGATATTCAGGGGACATCCTTGGCCTCTACTTGTTATACTTCTTAAGTCTAGTTGTTCATCATGGCTTATTTTCTTTCAAATTCATTCAAGGTCTCATACTTAAGTCTTTCTCACATAGTTTTGAATGGTCTCACTTGGTCTTAGTCTCATGTACTCTTGTTTTTACACAAGTCACCACAGACTCTTATGGAAACAAACTATTCTTTATTTGATGATCATGAGACTTAAACAACATTGCATTTTCTTTCTTTAAAATTAAAGTCAAAGCACAAAGGACTCATAAACAGATTAAGCATAAAGAAATTAAAGCAACTATCCTAACATTGCAACTATTATCAAACTACTAACAGAAATTCAGAATTAAAACCTCGAGATTATCAACCATGGGACTCAACAACCTTTGATTCTTGAAGCAGTTTCAATTCATTGGCCCTTTTCCTTTGTCTTTCTTCTTGGAGGAGGAGTCATCACCATTTTTCTTTAAGGATCCTTCTTGTGCTTGGGTGTCCTTAGGCTTCCAAAATCCCAGCCTTCTCATGTAGGCCATCTCAGCCTCTATATGTTTGTCTACTATCTCTTCCGGCCTAGCACAGAGTTGTTCCATCTTTTGCATGTATGGTGGATATTTGGGGTTCATATCAGCTACTGCATTGCACAAGTGGTTTAGCTTTGCTTGTGCATAGCAGTCATACTGCCTTCTTGCTATGGTTCTGGCTTCAAAAAGGGCTCTGAACTCGGCAAGATTCCTTTGCTGGATTTGTTGTTTCTCCGTCATTGTATAGAGACAGCTTTTCATTTCTCCCCAGTTGAACTGGCCTTGTTGCTCCTTCATGTACTCCACGCTTCCTTGGATTTATTTTATGCTCTCATACATTTGATCCCATTGTTGTTGTTGCTCCTTGAGTTGGTTGACATCTTTTCTCAAGTGATGTATATCTCCCTTCATTTGGTGTATGTCTCCTTGCATTTGTTCCCAGTTGAAACCTGTAGGAAATTGTTGATATGGTGGTGATGGAAGTGGTAGGTAATGTGGTTGATCTTCAGCTTCTTCTTCTTGGTGTGGTGGACCTTGTGGCTCATGAACCTGAGTTCTATGCTCCCTTGCTCTCTGAAGTGGGTTGACAGCCACCACTTTGGCCATCTTCTTGGCAGTTATGGGCTTCTCTTGGTCCACTAGCACCTCGTCAATGATCTTCTTGACCCCAGCTTCATCATATAGCCTTTCAATAATGCTTGGGAAGGCCAACCTTGTGCTATCATTGGTGCTTTCAGCACCCTGTTGATATTGTTGGCAATCATCTCCCCAACATTTACATTTTCTCCTTTCATTATGCTGTATATGAGCACAGCTCTTTCCAATGTCACCTCTGAAGTGTTGGATGTTGGGGTGAGAGACCTTCTCACAAAATTCAGCCACTCTCTAGCTTAGGGGTTTAAATCTCTTTTCCTCAGTTGGTTGGGTCTCCCATCCTTGTCATTAATCTACTGCATATTCAGCACACATATTTCATTGAGGATCTCATCAAATTCTGGGTCTTGTTGCTTCACCCTTTCTTCATAGCTTTGGGTGGAGTTTGTTTACTTCACCATTAGCATCCTGTCTATGTTAGAAGGGCTATAGTCTATAGCTTTTTCCCTCACATAACTAAGATAGCCATAACGTTGCCTAGGTTGGGGTACTGCATTAGCATAAAATTCTCTGGCTAAGCTCTCCACCACCTTCCTTGGTGGGTTGCACAAGAGTGCCCATCCTCTGTTGTTGATCTCCCTATTGATCTCAGGATGCTCATTCCTCCCAAGTTGGAAGCCTACCTCCGGAATGATTTTCCTCTCACTCACCCAACAATAAAATTAGTTTTGGTTGAATGATGAGAGAAACTTGTATTCATTGAAGTTTGAGGATCCAGAGGTTGGTTCCTTGGTCTTTCTCTTCTTTGATGATGAGGCTCTTGGTGGTGCCATTGGGTGTGAGAAAAGAGGTTTGAAAGGTTGAAGAAGAGTTGAGAGAAGAAGTAAGGAACGGAGAGCAAAGCAAGGATTTGCTCCACAACACCAAACTTAGGACTAGATTGTCCCTAATCAAGTAGAAGAAGATAGAAAGGTAAGGGAACAAAGGGAAGAGGAGGTGCAAAAGTTTGGGTGTGAAGTTGGGTTTGAAGTGTGGAGGGGAGTGGAGGGATGAGGGCTTTTATAAGAAGAAAGAGAAGTCTGGAGGGTGGGGAAGGTGGGAAGTAAAAGCAAATAAATATTTTCCCACTTGGGAGTGGCGCCTAGCGTGGGAATAGGCACCAATCCTTATCACTTTGGCTTCCTTTAGATGTTGGATTCCAAGGTGAAAGTACACTTTGACTCCTTGCTCAGTGAACCATCAATCAAGTGGGCCCCACCTCTCCTGAAATTGAAAACCGAAAATCCCATCAATGATAACAAAAAAAAATCCTTCACATTCCCTCCATTTTGAGTCAATTAAAATGCAATTGATGAGTGTCCCTTGGGACACCAAACTTAATCTCATTACATCTAATAAATTGGTTTCATCATTGGGGTTTTAATATGTTCATAAGGGTAGAGAAAATTTAATCCTTTCAGATTTCTTCCTTCTCTTCCAATCCCCTGGTACACATTAAAGTCACCTTTTATGCACCCACCAATTTATTAAATGCTTCAAACTCAAATTATCTTGGGCTTGCTGTGTGAGTTTCATGTGGTGGTGGCCACACCAAACTTAATTTTTGGGCTTATTTTCAAAGTTACTTCAATCAATACGTTGTAAGCCTAAATTAAGTGGGTTAGTGGCCACACCAAACTTAGCTCTTTAGCTAATTTCTCAGCCTATTCTACCAACCTCAATTAAGTGATTATGTAACCTTGCACTTCCAGTAAACAACAGAAAGTAAACTAAAGAACTATCAACTAAGAGACTGGAATTAAAACTACCTAACTTAACAATCATAACTACTTTTAGAAAGCAAGTAATTAAAAGGATATGAGTGTTGGGGTGCCTTCCAACTAGCGCTTCTTTAGCGTCACTAGCTTGATGTTCCTTCCTTCTTAGTTAAGGTTGTAGCTCACTCTCTGCTCCTCCAAAGAGTTTCCCAAGTAGTGCTTAAGTTTGTGCCCATTCACAGTGAAAGTCCTCTGTGTCTTGTCCTCCGTGAGCTCTACATGACCATAGGGAGACACCTTAAGGATGGTGAAGGGTCCAGACTACCTTGACTTGAGCTTCCCTGAGAAGAACTTGAGCCTAGAGTTATATAGTAGCACATTTTGACCTTCTACAAACTCTCTTCTTGCTATCTTTTGGTCATGCCACTTCTTTGTGTTTTCCATGTAAATCTTGGCACTCTCCTAAGCTTGATTCCTGAATTCTTCTAGCCCATTGAGTTGTAGTAGCCTCCTTTCCCCAGTAGCTTGATTATCAAAATTTAACATCTTTAGAGCCCAAAATGCTCTATGTGCAAGCTCTACTGGTAGATGACAAGCCTTTTCAAACACCAGTTGGTATGGAGACATCCCAATAGGTGTCTTGAAAGCTGTCCTATATGCCCATAATGCATCATCTAGCTTCTTAGACCAATCCTTTCTTGAGCTTCCAACAGTTTTTTCAAGGATTCTTTTGAGCTCTCTGTTTGAGATTCCAGCTTGTCCATTGGTCTGTGGATGGTATGGAGTTGCCACTTTGTGCTTTACACCATATTTAAGGAGGGTTGTCTCAAGTTGCTTATTGCAAAAGTGAGTCCCTCCATCACTTATCAGAGCTCTTGGAACTCCATATCTGCTAAATATGTACTTCCTCAAAAAGTTGATCACTACCTTGTTGTCATTGGTTGATGTAGCTATGGCCTCCACCCACTTTGACACATAATTCACGACCACCAGTATATAGTTGTTTGAGTATGAAGAGGGAAATGGCCCCATGTAATCAATCCCCCATACGTCAAACAATTCTAACTCCATGATGAACCTCTGTGGCATCTCATTTTTCTTGGGTAAATTGCCAGCCCTTTGGCACTCATTGCATCTTAACACCAATTCCTTTGCATTCTTGAAGATTGTTGGCCAAAAGAACCCACACTGCAGCACCTTGGCTATAGTTCTTTCTCCACTAAAATGGCCTCCATATGTGGATCCATGGCATTGCCACAGCACTTCCTGCCCTTCCTCGTGTGAAATACACCTTCTCAGGATTCCATCAATACCCTTTTTAAACAAATAGGGTTCATCCCAAATGTAGTGTTTAGCATCATTAATTAACTTTCTCCTCATGTACTTGTTGATGTTGGTGGGCAGCTCCCCAAAAGCCTTGAAGTTGGCTATATCAGAAAACCAAGGACTTTTTTGAATCATCATCAGCTTCTCATCAAGGAAGCTTTCATTCACTTCAAATTGTTGTGCTTCATCCCCTTCATGTGGTATTCTTGATAGGTGGTCAGCCACCTTGTTCTCTGCTCCACTTCTATCTTTAATCTCTATGTTGAACTCTTGAAGTAGCAAGACCCACCTTATCAACCTCGGCTTGGATTCTTGCTTCGTCAGTAAATACTTGAGGGCTACATGATCAGTAAAAATAGTAACTTTAGAGCCAATAAGATATGATCTAAATTTGTCAAAAGTAAAAACTATAGCTAAGAGTTCCTTCTCCGTGGTGGTATAATTCCTTTGATTCTCATTGAGACCTTTGCTAGCATAGTAAATAACATGTACAAGCTTATCTTTCCTCTGTCTTAAGACAGCACCAACAGTAAAGTCTGATGCATCACACATCAACTCAAAAGGTAAATCCCAGCAAGGTGGTGCTATGATAGGTGCAGAGAAAAGTATGTTTTTAAGCTCTTCCAAGGCTAGCATGCACTCTCTATCAAAGACAAAAGGTACATTAGAGATAAGAAAGTTGCTTAAAGGTTTGGCAATTTTTGAAAAATCTCTAATAAACCTTCTATAAAAATCAGCATGTCCTAGAAAACTTCTAATTGCTTTAACATTTTAAGGTGGGGGCAATTTTTCAATCACCTCCACCTTGACCTTTTCCACCTCTATGCCTCTTTTTGAGATCTTATGACCAAGAACCACCCCCTTTGTAACCATAAAGTGGCATTTTTCCCAATTCAAAACGAGGTTGGTTTCTTGGCATCTCTTTAGCACCAAAGCCAAGTGGTGTAAGCACTTAGAATATGAATCACCAAATACAGAGAAGTCATCCATAAAAACTTCAATTAATCTCTCAATCATGTCTGAAAATATACAGAGCATGCACCTTTGGAATGTTGCAGGTGCGTTGCACAATCCAAAGGACATTCTCCTATAAGCAAAGACACCATATGGATAAGTAAATAAGGTTTTTTCTTGGTCCTTGGGGTCTACAACTATTTGGTTATAGCTAGAATAACCGTCCAAGAAGTAATAATATTCATGTTTGGCGAGTCTCTTTAACATCTAGTCCATGAAAAGCAGGGGGAAGTGATCCTTCCTGGTAGCTTCATTAAGCTTCCTATAGTCTATGCACATGTGCCAGCCAGTCACTGTTCTTGTTGGTATCAATTCATTCTTCTCATTTGGCACAACAGTAACCCCTTGATGAGCGGATAATTTATACGCTTTTTGGCATTGTTTTTAGTATGTTTTTAGTAGAACCTAGTTACTTTTAGGGATGTTTTCATTAGTTTTTATGTTAAATTCACATTTCTGGACTTTACTATGAGTTTGTGTATTTTTCTGTGATTTCAGGTATTTTCTGGCTGAAATTGAGGGACTTGAGTAAAAATCAGATTTAGAGGTTGAAGAAGGACTGCTAATGCTGTTGGATTTTCTGGAGCTATAGAGCTCGAAATGGCCCGATTCCAATTGCGTTGGAAAGTAGACATCCAGGGCTTTCCAGAAATGTATAATAGTCCATACTTTTCCCAAGTTTAGATGATGCAAACTGGCGTTTAACACCAGCTCTCTGCCCAATTCTGGCGTCCAGCGCCAGAAACAAGTTGCAAAGTGGAGTTCAACGCCCAAACTGGCACCAAAACTGGCGTTCAACTCCAGGAATAACCTCTACACGTGTAACACTCAAGCTCAGTCCAAGCACACACCAAGTGGGCCCCGGAAGTGGATTTATGCATCAATTACTTACTTCTGTAAACCCTAGTAGCTAGTTTATTATAAATAGGACTTTTTACTATTGTATTAGACATCTTTTGAACCATCTTGGAACATCTTTGGATTATCTTTTGATCCTCTAATCATCTTTGGACGCCTGGTTCTTAGATCAGATGGGCTGGCCATTCGGCCATGCCTGGACCTTTCACTTATGTATTTTCAACGGTAGAGTTTCTACACTCCATAGATTAAGGTGTGGAGCTCTGCTGTTCCTCAAAGATTAATGCAAAGTACTACTGTTTTCTATTCAATTCATCTTGTTCCGCTTCTAAGATATTCATTCGCACTTCAACCTGAATGTGATGAACGTGACAATCATCATCATTCCCTATGAACGCGTGCCTGACAACCACTTCCGTTCTACCTTAGATTGAATGAGTATCTCTTAGATCTCTTAATCAGAATCTTCGTGGTATAAGCTAGATTGATGGCGGCATTCATGAGAGTCCGGAAAGTCTAAACCTTGTCCGTGGTATTCCGAGTAGGACTCTGGGATTGAATGACTGTGACGAACTCAAAACTCGCGAGTGCTTGGCGTAGTGACAGACGCAAAAGTATAGTAAATCCTATTCCAGTACGATCGAGAACCTCCAAGATGATTAGCCATGCAGTGACAGCGCATCGGACCATTTTCACAGAGAGGAATAGGATGCAACCAACGACAAAGGTGATGCCTCCAGACGATTACCCGTGCTGTGACAGAGCATTTGGACTATTTTCCCGAGAGAGATCGAAAGTAGCCATTGGCACCGGTGACATCCTTACATAAAGCCAGCCATAGAAAGGAGTAAGATTGATAGGATGAAGATAGCAGGAAAGCAGAGGTTCAGAGGAACGAATGCATCTCCATACGCTTATCTGAAATTCTCACCAATGATTTACATAAGTATTTCTATCCTTAGTTTATTGTTTATTTTCGAAAACTCCATAACTATTTTATATCCGCCTGACTGAGATTTACAAGGTGACCATAGCTTGCTTCATACCAACAATCTCCGTGGGATTCGACCCTTACTCACGTAAGGTATTACTTGGACGACCCAGTGCACTTGCTGGTTAGTTGTGCGAAGTTGTGAACCATGGTATTGGCATCATGTTTTTGGCGCCATTGCCAGGGAAAGAAAGAGCAATGAATTTTACATAATCAAAGTGTAATCACAATTTCGTCCACCAAGTTTTTGGCGCCGTTGCCGGGGATTGTTCGAGTTTGGACAACTGACGGTCTATCTTGTTGCTTAGATTAGGTAATTTTCTTTTTGTTTTCTTTTCAAAAAAAAAAATTTCAAAAATCTTTCAAAAATTTTTCTTTTGTTTTCGAAAAAAAATAAAAATGTTTTCAAAAATATATTTTTCTTCAAAATTTTTAAGAATGAATTCTAGTGTTTCATAAAGCATGTTGAAGCCTGGCTGGCTGTAAAGCCACGACTGTAGGGCATGTTAAGCGTGTCATGTCTGAGTTACATACTAAAGCTTGGCTGGCTATTAAGCCATGCTTAACCCTTTGATTGGAGCTTTAGATTAAAGAGCATAAGATTCCTGGAATTCATATTAAAAATTTTGGAATCCTTATTTTTCTTTTTCAAAATCATTTTCGAAAAAATTAAAAGAAAATACAAAAAAAATCATAAAATCATAAAAAAAATATTTTGTGTTTCTTGTTTGAGTCTTGAGTCATGTTATAAGTTTGGTGTCAATTGCATGTTCATCTTACATTTTTTGAAAAAATTCATGCATTCATAGTGTTCTTCATGATCTTCAAGTTGTTCTTGGTAAGTCTTCTTGTTTGATCTTGATGTTTTCTTGTTTTGTGTTGTATGGTGTTTTTCATATGCATTCTTGAATTCTTAGTGTCTAAGCATTAAAGAATTCTAAGTTTGGTGTCTTGCATGTTTTCTTTACATTAAAAAAATTTTCAAAAATGTGTTCTTGATGTTCATCATGATCTTCATAGTGTTCTTGGTGTTCATCTTGATATTCATAGCATTCTTGCATGCATTCATTGTTTTGATCTAAAAATCTCATGCATTGCATCATTTTCATGTTTTTCTCTCTCATCATTCAAAATTCAAAAATCAAAAAAATATCTTTCCCTTTTTATCTCATCAAATTCGAAAATTGAGTTGACTTTTTCAAAAATTTTTAAAAATCAAGTTGTTTCTTATGAGTCAAATCAAATTTTCAATTTGAAAATCTTATCTTTTTCAAAAATCAAAATTTTTCAATTTTTTAGTTATTTTCGAAAATTTCAAAAATATTTTTCAAAAAATCTTTTTCTTAATTTTACATCATATTTTCGAAAATAACATCATCAATTAATTTTTTGATTCAAAAATTTCAAGTTTGTTACTTACTTGTTAAGAAAGATTCAAACTTTGAGTTCTAGAATCATATCTTGTGATTTCTTGTGAATCAAGTCATTAATTGTGATTTTAAAAATCAAATCTTTTTCAAAAACTAATTTCAAAACTATCTTCTTATCTTATCTTTTTCAAAAATTTGATTTCAAAATATCTTTTCTAACTTCTTATCTTCTTATCTTTTCAAAATTGATTTTCAAAATTTGTTTCAACTAACTAACTAACTTTTTGTTTGTTTCTTATCTTTTTCAAAACTACGTAACTAACTCTCTCTCTCTCTAATTTTCGAAAATATCTTCCCTCTTTTTCAAAATTTCTTTCTAATTAACTAATTATTTTAACTTTTGATTTTAAAAAAAAAATTTCAAAAACTATTTTCGAAAATTACTAACTCTTTTTCAAAAATTATTTTTGAAAATTCTTCCTCTCCCATCTTATTCTATTTATTTATTTATCTACTAACATCTCCTCATCTCACATCTCTGCTCTCCTCACCCTTGTGTTTCTTTCCTTACATTACATTCTTTGTCACCTTCCTTTCTTCCACTCACAGAGGGACCCCTATATTATGGTATAAAGGATCCCTGTTATTATTATTATTTTTCTGTGCCCTCTTCTTTGTCATATGAGCAGGAGCAAGGACAAGAACATTCTTGTTGAAGCAGATCCAGAACCTGAAAGGACTCTGAAGAGAAAATTAAGAGAAGCTAAATTACAACAATCCAGCAAGCACCTTTCAGAAATTTTCGAACAGGAAGAGGAGATGGCAGCCGAAAATAATAATAATGCAAGGAGAATGCTTGGTGACTTTACTGCACCAAATTCCAATTTACATGGAAGAAGCATCTCTATCCCTACCATTGGAGCAAACAATTTTGAGCTGAAACCTCAGCTAGTTTCTCTGATGCAGCAGAACTGCAAGTTTCATGGACTTCCATCTGTAGATCCTTTTCAGTTCTTAACTGAATTCTTGCAGATATGTGATACTGTTAAGACTAATGGAGTAAATCCTAAAGTCTACAGGTTCATGCTTTTCCCTTTTGCTGTAAGAGACAGAGCTAGAGTGTGGTTGGACTCTCAACCCAAAGACAGCCTGAACTCTTGGGATAAGCTGGTCACGGCTTTCTTAGCCAAGTTCTTTCCTCCTCAAAAGCTGAGCAAGCTTAGAGTGGATGTTCAGAACTTCAGACAGAAAGAAGGTGAATCCCTCTATGAAGCTTGGGAAAGATACAAACAGTTGACCAAAAAGTGTCCTTCTGACATGCTTTCAGAATGGACCATCCTGGATATATTCTATGATGGTCTGTTTGAGTTATCAAAGATGTCATTGGATACTTCTGCAGGTGGATCCATTCACCTAAAGAAAATGCCTGCAGAAGCTCAAGAACTCATTGACATGGTTGCTAATAACCAGTTCATGTACACTTCTGAGAGGAACCCTGTGAGTAATGGGACGCCTATGAAGAAGGAAGTTCTTGAAATTGATACTCTGAAGGCCATATTGGCTCAGAATAAAATATTGACTCAGCAAGTCAATATGATTTCTCAGAGTCTGAATGGAATGCAAGCTGCATCCAACAGTACTCAAGAGGCTTCTCCTGAAGAATAAGCTTATGATCCTGAGAACCCTGCAATAGCAGAGGTAAATTACATGGGTGAACCTTATGGAAAAACCTATAATCCATCATGGAGAAATCATCCAAATTTCTCATGGAAAGATCAAAAGCCTCAACAAGGCTTTAATAATGGTGGAAGAAACAGATTTAGTAATAGCAAGCCTTTTCCATCATCCACTCAGCAACAGACAGAGAATTCTGAGCAGAATCCATCTAGCTTAGCAAATCTAGTATCTGATCTATCTAAGGCCACTGTAAGTTTCATGAATGAAACAAGGTCTTCCATTAGAAATTTGGAAGCACAAGTGGGCCAGCTGAGTAAAAGGATCACTGAAATCCCTCCTAGTACTCTCCCAAGCAATACAGAAGAAAATCCAAAAGGAGAGTGCAAGGCCATTGAACTAATCACCATGGCCGAACCTATGAAGGAAGGAGAGGATGTGAATCCCAAGGAGGAAGACCTCTTGGGACGTCTAGTGATCAATAAGGAGCTTCCCTCTGAGGAACCTAAGGATTCTGAGACTCATCTAGAGACCATAGAGATTCCATTGAACCTCCTTATGCCATTCATGAGCTCTGATGAGTATTCCTCTTCTGAAGAGAATGAGGATGTTACTGAAGAGCAAACTGCCAAGTCTCTTGGTGCAATCATGAAGCTGAATGCCAAATTATTTGGTATTGAAACTTGGGATGATGAACCTCCCTTGTTTACCAATGAACTAAGTGATCTGGATCAACTGACATTGCCTCAGAAGAGACAGGATCCTGGAAAGTTCATAATACCTTGTACCATAGGCACCATGATCTTTAAGGCTCTGTGTGACCTTGGTTTAGGAATAAACCTCATGCCCCTCTCTGTAATAGAGAAACTGGGAATCTATGGGGTGCAAGCTGCTAAAATCTCATTAGAGATGGCAGACAATTCAAGAAAACAGGCTTATGGACAAGTAGAAGATGTGTTAGTAAAGGTTGAAGGCCTTTACATCCCTACTGATTTCATAGTCCTGGATACTGGAAAGGAAGAGGATGAATCCATCATCCTAGGAAGACCTTTCCTAGCCACAGCAAGAGCTGTGATTGATGTGGACAGAGGAGAATTGATCCTTCAATTAAATAAGGACAACCTTGTGTTTACAACTCAAGGATCTCTCTCTGCATCCATGGAGAAGAATCATAAAAAGCTTTTCTCAAAGCAGAGTCAACCAAAGCCCCCACAGTCAAACTCTAAGTTTGGTGTTGGGAGGCCACAACCAAACTCTAAGTTTGGTGTTGAACTCCCATATCCAAACTCTAAGTTTGGTGTTGGAGAGTCTCAACAATGCTCTGAACATCTGCAAGGCTCCATGAGAGCCCACTGTCAAGCTATTGACATTAAAGAAGCGCTTGTTGGGAGGCAACCCAATTTTTATTTATCTAACTATATTTTTCTTAGTTATATGTCTTTATAGGTTCATGATCATGTGGAATCACAAAATAAATATAAAAATTGAAAACGGAATCAAAAACAGCAGAAGAAAAATCACACCCTGGAGGAAGCACCTGTCTGTCGTTCAACGCCAGAACAGAGCATGGTTCTGGCACTGAACGCCCAAAATGGGCAGTATCTGGGCGCTGAACGCCCAAAATGGGCAGCATCTGGGCGCTGAACGCCAGAATTGCACCCTGGAGAAGAGCTGGCGCTGAACGCCCAGAACAAGCATGGTTCTGGCGTTCAACGCCAGAAATGGGCAACAAATGGGCGTTGAACGCCCAAAATGGGCACCAACCTGGCACTGAACGCCCAGAGTTGTGTGCAAGGGCATTTTGCATGCCTAAATTGGTGCAGGGAAGTAAATGCCTTGACACCTCAAGATTTGTGGTCCTCACAGGATCATCTCAGGATCTGTGGACCCCACAGGATCCCCACCTACCTCTACTCACTTCTTCTCACCCTCTCTCTCTCCATTCATGGTCATCCCTTCTGTTTTCCATTTACCACTCACATCCATACACCCACCTACCTTCAAAATTCAACATCTCTTTCCCACCCAATCCCACCCATATGGCCGAATACACACATCCCTCCATCTCCTCCATATCTTCTTCTTCTTCTTCTGTTCTTTCTTCTTTTGCTCGAGGGCGAGCAACATTCTAAGTTTGGTGTGGTAAAAGCATAGCTTTTTTGTTTTTTCGTAACCATTAATGGCACCTAAGGCCAGAGAAACCTCAAGAAAGAGGAAAGGGAAGACAATTGCTTCCACCTCCGAATCATGGAAGATGGAAAGATTCATCTCAAGGGTCTATAGCTCAGTGGTAGAACATGTGGCTGCAAATCAAGAGATCCCTGAGATACCTCAGGGGATGCACTCTCCTCCACATAAATATTGGGAGCAAATCAACACCTCCCTAGGAGAATTAAGTTCCAACATGGGACAACTAAGGGTGGAACATCAAGAGCACTCCATCATCCTTCATGAAATTAGAGAAGATCAAAAAGCAATGAGGGAGGAGCAACAAAGACAAGGAAGAGACATAGAAGAGCTCAAGGACATCATTGGTTCCTCAAGAAGGAAACGCCACCATCACTAAGGTGGATTCATTCCTTGTTCTTATTTCTTCTGTTTTTCGTTTTCTATGTTAAGTGCTTATCTATGTTTGTGTCTTCATTACATGATCATTAGTAGTTGGTAACTTTGTCTTAAAGTTATGAATGTCCTATGAATCCATCACCTCTCTTAAAATGAAAAATGTTTTAATTCAAAAGAACAAGAAGTACATGGGTTTTGAATTTATCCTTGAACTTAGTTTAATTATATTGATGTGGTGACAATGCTTCTTGTTTTCTGAATGAATGCTTAAACAGTGCATATGTCTTTTGAAGTTGTTGTTTAAGAATGTTAAATATGTTGGCTCTTGAAAGAATGATTGCAAGGAGACATGTTATTTGATAATCTGAAAAATCATAAAAATGATTCTTGAAGCAAGAAAAAGCAGCAAAGAACAAAGCTTGCAGAAAAAAAAATAGGCGAAAAAAATAGAAAGAAAAAGAAAAAGCAAGCAGAAAAAGCCAAAGCTCTTAAAACCAAGAGGTAAGAGCAAAAAGCCAATAACCCTTAAAACCAAAAGGCAAGGGTAAATAAAAAGGATCCCAAGGCTTTGAGCATCAGTGGATAGGAGGGCCTAAAGGAATAAAATCCTGGTCTAAGCGGCTAAACCAAGCTGTCCCTAACCATGTGCTTGTGGCGTGAAGGTGTCAAGTGAAAACTTGAGACTGAGCGGTTAAAGTCAAGGTCCAAAGCAAAAAAAAAAGTGTTCTTAAGAACCCTGGACACCTCTAATTGGGGACTCTAGCAAAGCTGAGTCACAATCTGAAAAGGTTCACCCAATTATGTGTCTGTGGCATTTATGTATCCGGTGGTAATACTGGAAAACAAAGTGCTTAGGGCCTCAGCCAAGACTCATAAAATAGCTGTGTTCAAGAATCATCATACTGAACTAGGAGAATCAATAACACTATCTGAACTCTGAGTTCCTATAGATGCCAATCATTCTGAACCTCAATGGATAAAGTGAGATGCCAAAACTATTCAAGAGGCAAAAAGCTACAAGTCCCGCTCATCTGATTGGAGCTATGTTTCATTGATAGTTTGGAATTTATAGTATATTCTCTTCTTTTTATCCCATTTGATTTTCAGTTGCTTGGGGACAAGCAACAATTTAAGTTTGGTGTTGTGATGAGCAGATAATTTATACGCTTTTTGGCAATGTTTTTAGTAGAACCTAGTTACTTTTAGGGATGTTTTCATTAGTTTTTATGTTAAATTCACATTTCTGGACTTTACTATGAGTTTGTGTGTTTTTCTGTGATTTCAGGTATTTTCTGGCTGAAATTGAGGGACTTGAGTAAAAATCAAATTCAGAGGTTGAAGAAGGACTGCTGATGCTGTTGGATTCTGACCTCCCTGCACTCAAAGTAGATTTTCTGGAGGTCCAGAACTCAAAATGGCGCGCTTCCAATTGCGTTGGAAAGTAGACATCCAGGGCTTTTCAACAATGTATAATAGTCCATACTTTGCCCAAGTTTAGACGACGCAAACTGGCGTTCAACGCCAGCTCTCTGCCCAATTTTGGCGTCCAGCGCCAGAAACAAGTTGCAAAGTGGAGTTCAACGCCCAAACTGGCACCAAAACTGGCGTTCAACTCCAGGAATAACCTCTACACGTGTAACACTCAAGCTCAGCCCAAGCACACACCAAGTGGGCCCCGGAAGTGGATTTATGCATCAATTACTTACTTCTGTAAACCCTAGTAGCTAGTTTATTATAAATAGGACTTTTTACTATTGTATTAGACATCTTTTGAACCATCTTGGAACATCTTTGGATTATCTTTTGATCCTCTGATCATCTTTGGACGCCTGGTTCTTAGATCAGAGGGGCTGGCCATTCGGCCATGCCTGGACCTTTCACTTATGTATTTTCAACGGTAGAGTTTCTACACTCCATTGATTAAGGTGTAGAGCTCTGCTGTTCCTCAAAGATTAATGCAAAGTACTACTATTTTCTATTCAATTCATCTTGTTCCGCTTCTAAGATATTCATTCGCACTTCAACCTGAATGTGATGAACGTGACAATCATCATTATTCCCTATGAACGCGTGCCTGACAACCACTTCCGTTCTACCTTAGATTGAATGAGTATCTCTTAGATCTCTTAATCAGAATCTTCGTGGTATAAGCTAGATTGATGGCGGCATTCATGAGAGTCCGGAAAGTCTAAACCTTGTCCGTGGTATTCCGAGTAGGACTCTGGGATTGAATGACTGTGACGAACTCAAAACTCACGAGTGCTGGGCGTAGTGACAGACGCAAAAGGATAGTAAATCCTATTCCAGTACGATCGAGAACCTCCAAGATGATTAGCCATGCAGTGACAGCGCGTCGGACCATTTTCACAGAGAGGAATAGGATGCAACCAACGACAAAGGTGATGCCTCCAGACGATTAGCCGTGCTATGACAGAGCATTTGGACCATTTTCCCGAGAGAGATCGAAAGTAGCCATTGGCACCGGTGACATCCTTACACAAAGCCAGCCATAGAAAGGAGTAAGATTGATAGGATGAAGATAGCAGAAAAGCAGAGGTTCAGAGGAACGAATGCATCTTCATACGCTTATCTGAAATTCTCACCAATGATTTACATAAGTATTTCTATCCTTAGTTTATTGTTTATTTTCGAAAACTCCATAACTATTTTATATCCGCCTGACTGAAATTTACAAGGTGACCATAGCTTGCTTCATACCAACAATCTCCGTGGGATTCGACCCTTACTCACGTAAGGTATTACTTGGACGACCCAGTGCACTTGCTGGTTAGATGTGCGAAGTTGTGAACCATGGTATTGGCATCATGTTTTTGGCGCCATTGCCAGGGAAAGAAAGAGCAATGAATTTTATATAATCAAAGTGTAATCACAATTTCGTCCACCACCCCTCCTTTCTTAGGGACTACTTACATTGGGCTTACCCAAGGGCTGTCTGAGATAGGGTAAATCACCCCAGCTTGCCACAACTTTAATACCTCTTTCTGGACTAACTCATTCATTGTTGGATTCAGCCTTCTTTGCTGCTGTCTTGAGGGCTTGGCATCCTCTTCAAGGAGGATTTTGTGCATGCACATTGAAGGACTGATTCCCTTTAGATCTGTAAGTGTCCACCCTATAGCATCCTTGTGTTGTTTTAGCACTTGGATTAGCTCCTCCTCTTGTTCTTCATTTAAACTTGAATTGATGATTATTGGGTATGTGTTGTTGTCACCCATGTAGGCATATTTTAAACTTGGAGGCAGAGTTTTCAACTCCAACTTTAGTGCCTCAACTTCCATTTTACTCGGCTTGTCCATCATGATTGAGTCTTCCATAGTCTCTGGTGGTAACTCACCACATGATGCTTGTTGATCTTGCTGCTTGATTTCTTCACATTGTTCTTCCTCTAGGACTCCTTGAACTAGATTTTCAATTGTGTCCACCATCATGCATTCACCAATGGATTCCTTGGGGTAGTTCGTTGCCTTGAATACATTGAAGACCATCTTCTCTTCATGTGATCTTAAGACTAGCTCCCCTTTTTGAACATCGATTATGGCTCCAACAGTAGCTAGGAATGACCTTCATAGGATGATCGATGTGTTGGCCTCTTCCTCCATATCCAGCATAACAAAGTCAGCCGGAAAAATAAATTCCCCCACTTTCACTAACAGATCCTCCACCACCCCATGAGGAAACTTGAATGTTCTGTCAGCCAATTGGAGTGCCATTCTTGTTGGTTAGGCCTCCTCAATCCTCATCCTTTTCATCATTGCCAATGACATGAGGTTGATGCTGGCCCCCAGATCACACAATGCTTTCTCAATGTTGATATCACCTATGATGCAGAGAATTTGAAAGCTCCCAAGATTATTCATCTTTTGAGGAAGCTTCTTTTGTATGATGGCACTACACTCCTCAGTTAGCACTATGGTTTTCTTTTCACCACAGTTCCTTTTTCTTGTCATAAGCTCCTTTAAAAATTTGGCATAGAGTGGCATTTGCTCTAATACCTCAGCAAAGGGTATGTTGATCTGGAGCTTCTTGAGGATTTCTAGAAATCTAGAAAATTGGCTGTCTTTCCCATCCTTCCTCAGCCTTTGTCGATAGGGTACCTTTAGCACATAAGGTTTTAGGACTTGCTTTGATGAGCATGGTGTAGGGGTCTCTACTTCTTTCTTGATTTCAGGTTCCGTTGCAGCTTCTTCTTCTTGGTTGCTTTGACATGGGGATACTTCTTCTACAACCTTTCCACTTCTTAGTGTGATGGCCTTGCATTTCCCTCTTGGGTTGGCCATGGTATCACTGGGAAATGTGTGTGTAGGCATTGGTATTTGTTTAGATAAGCTTCGTACTTGTGCTTCCAATTTTGAGATTGCTGCCCCTTGATTTCTTATGTTGGATCTGAACTCCTCTTGGTTTACATCTATCTTTCTTTTAGCCTGTATTTATCTCTTCAGAATAGTGGAAATAGTTCCTGTCAGTTGTGCTTACAATTGTGCTATGGCAGCCTCTAATTTTGCAAAATTGCTTCTGGTTTCACATGGTTGCATGGTTGACGATGATGTATCTTGATAGTGGTTGTTGTGTGTTTGCTGGGTGGAGTGGTAGGATGCATTTTGTGAGTTGTGATAGGGTATGTTGTTGCCTAATTGATGGTTGGAGTTGTGGTTGTTGTATTAGCTAAATTGGTATGGTTTATGGTCTTGGCTGTGATTTTGTTGGTTTCTCCACCCAAAATTTGGGTGGTTCTTCCAACCAGGGTTATTTGTCTTGGCATTGGATCATATGGTGGTCTAGATGGATTGTTCACATAGTAAGCTTGCTCCCATTCACATTCAACTTCTAGTGTATTGATAAACTATTATTTTATGATTTATCTTGTGCTCAATTGAGTGTTTTTATCAATTATTCATCCACTTATTCATATGAATTGCATGATTTTACAATTCCTTCCTTATTACGTGACAAATGTGAAAACATGTTTTCTAGGCCTTAAAAATGTTAATTTTAATTATCCTTTATTACCATTCGATGCCGTGACCCGTGAGTTGAGTATTTTCAGGCTTTATAGGGCAGGAATGGGTTAGAGGACAGAAAGGAAATATACCAAAGCGGAAGGAACGCGCAAAAATGGAGTTTTGAAGAAAATGGCAGCGACGCACACGCGTAGACGACGCGGACGCGTGCCTAGAGCAGAACACAACCGATGCGTACGCGTGACCGACACGTACGCGTGGAAAGGAAAATCTCCAAATGACGCGCACGCGTGACCCACGCGTACGCGTGATAGACGCCACGTGCAAGAATCTACAGAAAACGTCCTCAGCGATTTCTAGGCCCTTTTTCGGCCTAGATCCAAGCCCAGAAACACAAAATAGAGGCTGGAGAATGGGGGAATTAAATCATTCATCAATCATTCAATCAAAATACACAACATTCATAATACATAATTTTAGGTTTAGATGTAGTCTTTAGAGAGAGAGGCTCTCTCCTCTCTCTTAGGTTTTAGGATTAGGATTTCTCTTAATTTTAGGATTGCTTCTTCATTCCAGGTTCAATGTTCCTTTAATTTAATTTCTCTTCTACTTTTATTTACTTTATCACTTAGTTTATTTACTTTCCCAAGTTGATTTATGAACTTACCCATGTAAGAATTGATATCTTTACGTAATATAATTTGAGGTATTTCAGACTTATGATTGTTTTCTTTAATTTATGTTATTAATCCTTCCAATTGATCAAGGCATTTTTATTTGAGTAGATTTTCTTCCCTTTTAGCTTTGGTTAAGTAATTGGTGACACTTGAGTTGTCAAAGTCAACTGTTGATTGAAAATTGGAATTTGCTGATCGATTTGGATCCCTCTAAAGCTAGTCTTTCCATAGGAGTTGACTAGGACTTGAGGAATCAAGTTGATTAGTCCACTTGACTTTCCTTTATTTAGTAAGGGTTAACTAAGTGGGAGCACTAAATAATTCTCATCACACCTGATAAGGATAACTAGGATGGGATTTCCAGTTCTCATACATTGCCAAGAGTTTTTATAATTATTAATTTATTTTTCTTGCCATTTAAATTACTTGTTCTATTTTTCAAAAACCCAAAAATATACCTTTTTTCCATAACCAATAATAAATCATACTTCCCTACAATTCCTTGAGATACGACCCGAGGTTTAAATACTTCGGTTATAAATTTTATTGGGTTTTGTTACTGGTGACAACCAAACTTTTGTACGAAAGGATTTTCTGTTGGTTTAGAAACTATACTTGCAACGCGATTAATTTTATAAATTTCTTTACTAGCAGAAATTCTCTTCGTCAAAATGGCGCCGTTGCCGGGGAGTTGCAACTGTGTGCCTTATTATTGGTTATTGTAAATATTTTTTTTACTTGCTTGTTTATTTTTTTTTTTTTTAATTTCTTTTATTAGCTACCATGAGTTCTCACCCCTTTGGCTTTAAGTTTGGTTCCAATGTTGTTGTAAGGAATGGAAGCTATAACAGGAACATGCATCAAGGTCGAAACAATCAAAGATGGAAGGAGCCATGAAGATCTGATCAACCCTTTCGGCAGCAACACCTTTCAAAGTACCATGGACAACAACCATCCTGCAATGCATGCCAAGACAATAGTTATGGTGGACCCTTTCGTGACAACCAACACCCACTAAATTACTATGGTCAAGAGCCATTCCGAGGTGTGTACCAAGATAATAAATATGGTGGCCCCCCTTGTAGTTACCAAGAAGCCCCATCATATGCCTATGAACCACCTCCTTAACATAGCTTTGAACTACTACACTCACAAGCCACCTACCGCCATTCACCCCCATTTGACCCTAACCCTTATCCACCCCAATTTCAATCCAATTACTCCCAAGAACCACCACTTCCATATGCACCATGTCCATATCCATCGACCCGAGAATCACAGGAGCGTCTCAAGGAAATAGTGGAAAAATTTCATGCAACCTTTCACCAATTGGGGCAAGCGATCAATCAATTAGCTTCCCGATGTTCGGATACTCAAGGAACCCCCATGGCTTCATGTGGACAATCTAATGAAGAACGTAGCATGAAGGAGATACTAGAAACTCCGATGGATAGTAAGGAGCATGACTTTGTACTGGAATGAGTGGAGGAAGCCGGAATTATCGACGAAGAAGAATTCGTTGAAGACTTAGGAGATGGCGATGTATCTCCTTCTTGTGGAGGGGCTTGGGCTTGAATAGCAAAGACTTGATTCTTCTCTACCATCTTGGTTAAGGCTACAAGTTGTGCAGTGATCACTTTGTTTTGAGCTAACAAAGCATCCATAGAATTGAGCTCCATCACTCCTCTCTTTTGAGTTTTATCTGAAGCATAGAAGTACTCATTCTCGGCCATAGTCTCTATGATATCTATGGCTTCTTCAATGGTCTCCTTCATGTTAAGTGAGCCCTCTGAAGAATGATCTACTGCCTGCTTTGACTCATATAACAGCCCTTCATAGAAGATGTGTAATTGCACCCACTCATTGAACATATCCGGTGGGCATTTCCTTGTCAAATCTTTAAACCTCTCCCAGGCCTCATAAAGGGTTTCACCATCTTACTGTCTGAAGGTTTTCACCTTAGCTCTCAGTCTATTGACTCTCTGTGGAGGGTAGAATCTTGCTAGAAACTTGTTCATGACATCATCCCAAGTGGTCAAGCTTTCCTTGGAAAATGCTTCCAACCACTGTGCTGCCTTATCTCTGAGGGAAAAGGGGAACAAAAGTAGTTTGTAGGTGTCAGGGTGTACACCATTTAACTTTATAGTGTCACAAATCCTCAAGAATGTAGTGAGATGTTGGTTTGGGTCCTGTTGGACACCTCGTCCATATGAACAATTATTCTGGATAAGTGTAATGAGTTGAGGCTTCAACTCAAAGTTCTTAGCATGAATTGTTGGCTTCAGGATATTACTACCACAGTTTCCTGGATTTGGGTTGATGTAAGAGCCTAGAACTCTCCTCTCTGCCCAATATGATTGCCAGCATCCTCTCCAACATGGTTATGCACCTCATCCTCTATAGTAACTCCGAGATCTTCCTCCACTACTTCCTCTCCAACAATTCCTTTGCCTCTTGCTTCCCTCTTTAATCTAAGGAAGGTCCTCTTAGGTTCACTATCAAAAGAGGATGAAGTTTTTCCTCTTCTACCTGTCATACATTCAACAAATAGCAAGCAGAGGACAAGTGAATGAATCACTCTTGTTAAGACTGGTGGTTAGTTTGGTTGGTGCAATTAATCAAACAGTTAATAGAGAAAAAAAATGGAAGTATGAACAATGGACAGTTAAAATAATGAACTAAAGGAAAAGAAAGATTAAGAAAACTAAAAAACTGAAGTTAAAGGGATTAACGAGGTAATTGAAAGTGCTTAATCTAGCTACCCATCAATTTAATCATTGTCAAATTCAAACCAATCCCCGGCAATGGTGCCATAAAATTTGATGACTGGAATTCACTCCCCATATAAAATGAATCCGTTCTTTTGGCAAGCGCACCAAAAATATCGTCAAGTAATAACCGAAAGCAGAGTGGGATCGTATTCACAGAGATTGGTAGATTTGAGCAATTTTAATCAATAGGTGAATTAGTCAAGCTGAGCAATATAGGCAGTGATTACAGAAATTTAAATGAGCAGAAATGTAAATGACTCAAAAGTAAAAAGAAGCAGTAAAGTGTGAAAAGGTAAATGGCAAGAATGTAGGGTGCAGAAACATAAATGATTTAATTGTAAATGGGAATGGGGAAATAACAGAATGTAAAAAAAGCTATAAAGAATGTGGAAGATAAGAATAGGGGCAATTCATTAAGATCAGGAGATGTTGTTCTCTTTGGATTAAATCCAGCTCATCTTATCTTCAATCATGCAACTCATTGACCTCTTGGCAATCACGATTGATTGAACCCCAATCCCTTGGTGATTCAATCTCTCAAATCTTAATAATTAGCCAATTCCTTGGTCTAATTGCTCATGAAGAGAGATACGCTTGGTCCCTGATTATACCACACATCCTCATAGATCCAAGTAGAGGGTGGATTATATGTCACCATATCCAATCACCAAAACATAGATCTACTCAAGTGTGAGAAGGGATTTCAAGCATGGTTTCATGTTTCCTTTTTCAAGGTTCCCATGAAATCCATTTTGCATTCAACCTCTTTCCCAAGATGATTGAGCATTAGCATTAAAACGAAATTCATTCTAGAAAATCAAAGAGAAGATGAAGAGAAGAAGAAATTCACTATCATTAATCCATCAAATACAACAGAGCTCCCTCTTTCAATGAGAGGGAATTTAGCTACCCATAGCTTAAGAGAAAAGTACAAAAGATGGAAGAGATGATGTGAAAAGTAAATCTAACTACACTTTAACAAAACTCCCTCAACAACCCCTTCTCAGTACTTTCAGGAGTTATTTATACTACTCCTAGCACTAGAATTAAGAAAATACAAAAGAGAAAAGAAAATTACAGCTGGAGGAAAAGAGAAACTCCAAAAACGTGACTTCTAGGCTTGGCGTGTGGCTGGCGCTTGAGTGGCGTGCCACGCCTAGCCATTGAATTTGGCTTGGCGCGCCATACCCAGTTCCCCAAGTGGCACGCTCCATGTATCAAGCTCTCTGGCGTGCTACGCCTTCGAACCAAAGTGGCACGCCCAGGGTCTTTTTGAACCTTGGTTAACCTGGCGTGCCACTGATGACAAGTCATCTTATGCTAGTTTTACAAGCATTTTTCATTTGTTTTATTAGGTTTTATGCACTTTCTTGCACAATAAGTAAGTAATTGGAGTGGATTTTCATGATCATGTTGAATCAATAAAACATCATTTTTTTTACACAAAATCATAGGTTTTATGCTAGAATTAATTGATTTTATAAATGATGCAAAGATCTAGTGATTTTGGTGGGACTTTGATTAGTTGTTTGGTTGCTTGTAGGTGAAGAAATGTTGAAGAAAGGAAAGAACCAGGAAAGCGTTGCATTACCAAATGTGGCGTTCATTAAGGCAACGCTAGGCAAGGAATCAACCAAACCAAGTGCTCAACCAAGAAGCCACGTTCACTAAGGCAACGCTGGCCAAGCCAAGGGAAAGGAAGCACACACTAGGTAGCGCTCAAAATTGCAAACGGAGCGCTCATCAAAGGAGAGCACCCATGAAGGGAACTCGCGCACCAAGGCACATGCCAAGGAGCAGCGTTCAAAAGTTTGAACGCCACGTTCACTTTTGTGAACTTTATCACACTCGAAGAGGAAAGGCATGCACCAAGGAAGCAGCGTTTGGAAAAATGAACGTGACGTTCACTAGAGTGAATGTTTTCGAAGAGAGAGAGAGCCACCAATGAGCCAAAGAAGAACCAAGGAGCAACGTTCACATTTGGAATGTGACGTTCAAATAATGAACACTTGGGGCATTGCTGAGCACACGTGAGAAGGCACACAAGGCAGTGAATGCCAAGTTCACCAACCCGACAGAGCGCTCCACTGGAGCACGCCTCCAACCCAATTTCAATCAATTGCCATCTTGGATCCATTTCTTCACAAATCAAAAGGCCCACTCCAAGTTTTGAAGATTGAAAATAGAAAGTGTATAAATAGGATTGAGTTTAATTTGAAAAGGACCTCTAGCTCATTTTTAGTTTTTCACTTTAGTTTTCATCGTGAATTTGGGGATTGGGATTAGATCTAGTTTGCTTTCTGTTTGTTCTTTTCTTCTACATCTTCTATTTTTCTATTTTTTTGGGTTTTTGAATTCAGATTGAAGAATTTCATTAAAATCCTTCATCTGAGAATCATCTTCTACTTTGCTTTTGATAGTTCTATAAATTGAAAGTTGGATCTGAATTTCCTTGGTTGTTTTCATTTTCATTTCTTCTGCAATTCCTTTTCTGTTTGGTCAAGGGAGTAATTGAGTTCTAGATCTGCTTTCTGATCTCATTACTCTTCTTTGATCTTCAATTTCTCTTTTAGAATTTCATAATTGAGCTAAGTTTTCTTGTTGTTTGTTTCTTCTGCAAACTTTCATTTCTGTTTTAGTTTTTCTGCAATTCTCTTCATCTCATAGTTCTCTGATTTGATTCAATTTACATTTTCTAGTTAAATTCTGAATCTCAGTACCCAAATCCCTTTACTCTTACTGCAATTTAAGTTTCTTCGCAATTTAGATTCAGCAATTTACGTCTCTTGCATTTTAAGTTTCATTTATTTACTTTTCTTGCAATTTAGGTTTCAGCTCTTTTACTTTCTTGCTCTTTAAGTTTCTGCAATTTAATTCTTCTACACTTTAAGATTTAGCAAATTTTCGTTCTGCACCTTTTATTTCCTTGCAATTTAGCTTCTGTTAATCAAAACCACTCAAATCATCAAATATTCACTTAACTAAATTCATCACCTAACTAAAATTGCTCAATCCATCAATCCCTGTGGGATCGACCTCACTCTTGTGAGTTATTACTACTTGATGCGACCCAGGACACTTACCGGTGAGTTTGTGTGGAATCGTTTTTTCCTCATCAAGTTTTTGGCACCGTTGCCGGGGATTGATTTAGATTAGCAATGATTAAGGAGGGTGATAATCTAGATTAAGCATTTTCTTTTTATTTTTTTTACTAAGCACACTAACTGTTTTAATTTCTGTTTAAGCTAACCTTAACATGACCCTAGCAGTAGAGTGAATTATTTTTGGTTTTTGGTTTTGTGTGTTTGACAGAAGCAAGGAGAGAGGCCCCCACCTCTTGTAACCATGACGAGAAAACTCTGCGAAGATTGGGAAGAGAAGCAAGAGGAAATGGAATCATTGGTGAAGAAGAATCAGAGGAGGAGAACCAAGAGATGGAGGAAAACATCCAAACCAAACATGAGGAAGTGGCTAACAACAATAACCCACCACAGAGGAGAGTCCTAGCTTCTTACACCTTTCCTAATCCAAGGCACTGTGGGAGTAGCATACTTACTCCAAATGTCAATGCAAACAACTTTGAATTGAAGCCTCAACTCATCACCTTAGTGCAAAATAACTGCTCTTATGGAGGAGGCCCCTTGGAAGATCCAAACAAGCATCTATCCACCTTCTTGAGGATATGTGACATAGTAAAAACCAATGGTGTGCATCCAGATATTTACAAGCTGCTGTTATTTCCATTTTCCCTGAGAGATAAAGCTGCTCAATGGTTGAAGATATTTCCAAGAGAAAGCATCAACAACTGGGAGGATCTAGTGAACAAGTTCCTAGCCAAGTTCTATCCTCTCCAAAGGATCATCAGACTCAAAACAGAGGTCCAAACATTCACTCAGATAGATGGAGAGACATTGTATAATGCATGGGAGAGATACAAAGCTTTAATCAGGAAGTGCCCACCAGAAATGTTCAGTGAATGGGATAGACTCCAAAACTTCTATAAAAGATTGACATTGAGAGCTCAAGAGGCACTTGATTATTCTGCTGGAGGCTCAGTGCAACTCATAAAGATAGCTGAGGAAGCTCAAAATTTGATAGATACTGTGACAAACAACCAATACTTCTATGGTCAACAAAGGCAACGCCAACCAGCTCAAAGGAAGGGTGTATTGGAGCTGGAAGGTGTGGATACCATCTTAGCTCAAAACAAAGTGATGCCTCAACAGATTCAACAACAAATGGAGATGATGGCCAAGAGGATTGATGGTCTTCAAGTTGCAGTAGTGAACACTCAAAATCAACCATCACATACATGGGGGCAGAATGAAGAACACCATGAAGAGAAACAACCTGAGCAAGTCCAATACATGCACAACCAAGGAGTTGGACAAAATGAGTTCCATGGAGATACCTACAACGCATCCTAGAGAAACCACCCCAATTTGAGGTGGGGAGACAATCATAATCAAAACCAGCAGCCTTGGCATAGAAACTCAAACCAAAATAATTCCAGAAACACAAACCATTAAAACACTAACCAAAACCAATACAGAAAACCACAAAACAATCAACCTCAACCCAACTACTATCCACCCAACAACCCATCCACTAACCAAAATAACTACCATCCACCATCCACATCCTACAACCAACCACAACCACCCCAAGAAGCTCAAAGGATTTCCAACTTGGAGATAATGATGGAAAAGATGATCAAGCATCAGGAATTGACCAACAAAAACCATGAAGCTTTACTGCAGAATCTAGAGAGGCAAATTGGCCAATTATCTAAGTAAACAGTGGCTGAAACAGCACCCAATGCATTGCCAAGTGAAACCATTCCCAACCCCAAGGAAGAATACAAGGCCATCCAATTAAGGAGTGGAAGAACTTTGGTAAATGACAAAGAAATTAACAAGAAGCCTGTGAAGAATCATGAGGCCAGCAACAAGGAAGAAATGACACTTAAAGGCAAGCAAGATCAAGAGAAGCTCAAGGAGAAAGAGGAACAGCCACAATCCTCAAAGAAGGGGAAGCAAATCATGGAGGAACAATCACAAGAACAGAGAAAGTTAGTGAAGACTTATACCCCTCCTTTGCCATACCCTCAAAGATTGCAGAAGGAGATCAAAGACCAACAGTTCCCTAAGTTCCTAGAAGTGTTTAAGAAGTTGGAGATCAACATTCCACTTGCTGAAGCTCTAGAACAAATGCCTCTATATGCAAAATTCCTCAAAGAGCTCATCAACAAGAAAAGGAGCTGGAATGAGAAGGAGATAGTGATCCTAACACAGGAATGCAGTGCTGTCATCCAAAGAGGTCTTCCACCAAAGCTCAAAGATCCAGGAAGCTTCATCCTATCTTGCACTATAGGCGATAGAACATTGGACAATGCCCTCTGTGATTTAGGAGCCAGCATCAATTTAATACCCCTCTCACTAATGAAGAAGCTTGCAATAGAGGAAGTCAAGCCTACCAGGATGTCACTTCAAATGGCTGACAGATCACTCAAGATACCAAATTGAGTTGTAAAAAATTTATTGGTGAAAATTGGAGGATTTATCTTCCCTGCTGACTTTGTCATCTTGGATATGGAGGAAGAAGGACACAACTCAATCATCTTGGGGAGGCCCTTTCTAGCCACAACAAGGGCCATAATTGATGTAGAGAAAGGTGAGATGACACTCAGAGTGCATGATGAAAAGATGATCATCAATGTCTTTAAAACAATGCAATATCCCCTGAGAAAGCAGAGCACATGAGAGTGAAAATAGTGGAAGAAGTAGAGAGGGGGTTACTTGAGGCCAACAGCCAGGAGGAACAAAAAGTGGAAACAGAAGTGGAACAAGATTTTAGAGAAGAGGTAGTAGAAATCTCCTCTGAAGGCAAGGCAGAGGAGAAGCTAAAATAAGAGTTGAAGCCTCTCCCCCCTCATCTCAAGTATGTATTTCTTGGAGAAGCAAAGGCCTTGCCAGTGATCATAAATTCCTCCTTGAACATAGAAGAAGAAACCAAGCTGATTGAGGTGTTGAAAGCTCACAACACAGCCTTGGGTTGGATGATTGATGATATCAAGGGCATAAGCCCTACCATCTGTATGCACAAAATTCTATTGGAGGAAGATTCAAGGCCTGTAGTTCAACCCCAAAGAAGGCTTAACCCAACCATGAAGGAGGTGGTTCAAAAAGAAGTGATGAAGTTATGGATTGCTCGAATCATATACCCAATCTCTGACAGCTCTTGGGTGAGCCCAATACAAGTAGTGCCAAAGAAAGGTGGCATGACTGTCATCTTCAACAAGAAGAATGAACAAATCCCACAAGGACGGTGATTGGGTGGATGATGTGCATAGATTATAGAAGACTGAATGATGCTACAAGGAAAGATCATTTTCCTCTCCTATTCATCGACCAGATGTTGGAAAGATTGGCTGGCCATGCATATTATTGCTTCCTGGACGGTTATTATGGGTATAATCAAATAGTGGTGGATCCCAAGGATCAAGAAAAGACTTCCTTCACCTGTCCATTTAGAGTCCTTGCTTACAGAAGAATGCCCTTTGGGCTTTGCAATGCCCCTGCAACTTTTCAAAGGTGTATGCTTTCTATATTTTCTGACATGGTGGAGAAGTTTCTAGAAGTTTTAATGGATGATTTTTCTGTCTTTGGCAATTCATTTAACACTTGCTTGCATCATTTAACTCTTGTTTTGAAAAGATGCCAAGAAACTAATCTGGTATTAAATTGGGAGAAATGCCATTTCATGTTTCCTGAAGGGATAGTTCTTGGGCATAAGGTTTCAAGCAAAGGTATAGAAGTTGACAAAGCAAAAATAGAAATCATTGAAAGCTTCCTATACCTGTTAATGTGAAAGTAGTAAGAAGTTTTCTTGGACATGCTGGTTTTTACAAGAGATTCATCAAAGATTTTTCAAAAATAGCAAAACCACTAAGCAATCTGCTAGTGATTGATAATCCTTTCATTTTTTATGACAATTGCAAGCATGCCTTTGAAACTTTAAAAAGAAAACTCACTACAGCACCAATCATCACACCCCCAGATTTGGAATTACCTTTTGAACTTATGTGTGATGCAAGTGATTTTGCAATTGGTGCTGTATTGGGGCAAAAGAAAGACAAGCTGCATCATGTTATATTATGCTAGTAAGGTGTTGAATGAGGCACAGAAAAATTATACCAACACTGAGAAAGAGCTCTTGGCAATTGTATATGCATTTGATAAATTTAGACAATACTTGATTGGTTCAAAGGTTATAGTATATACTGATCATGCTGCTCTCAAGTATCTCATGTCTAAACAGGATTCAAAGCCAAGGCTTATTAGGTGGGTGCTGCTGCTACAAGAGTTTGATATTGAAGTAAGAGATAGGAAAGGGAATGAGAACCAAGTAGCAGACCATTTGTCAAGACTATCACAAGAAGCTAACCAAGCTCCACATTTAGTGAACTAAAGCTTTTCAGATGAACACCTTTTACAAATCCAACAAGCTCCCTGGTTTGCAGACATTGCAAACTATAAGGTGGGAAGGAAGATCCCTCAAGAGTTTACAAAGCAACAAGTGAAGAAGCTATGTAATGAAGCCAAGAAATTCTTGTGGGATGAACCATTCTTGTTCAAGAGGTTTTGATGAACGGATTTTTGACGGTTTAGAATTCACAAATGAATTCTCGTTGCAAGTATAGTTTCTAAACCAACAATAATCCTTTCATACAAAAATTTGGTTGTCATAAGTACAAACCCCTAAAATCTATAAACCGAAGTATTTAAACCTCGGGTCATTCTCCCTAGGAATTGCGATAAAGTGTCTTGTTATTGGTTATGAGTTATCTTTGGGGGGTTTTTGAGATAGGAGACAAGAAATGTAAAATGCAATGAAAATAAACTAACAACTATGAAAGCTCTTGGGAAGGTTATGAGAATTGAAAGTCCTATCCTCATTATCCTCCTCAATTGTGACCACAATTGTCCATTGCTACCACTTAGTTAACCTCTAACCATGGAGGAAAGTCAAGTGGATGAATCAACTTGATTCTACAAGTCCTAGCCAACTCCCAAGGGAAAGACTAGCTTTAGTGATATCCAAATTAATTAGCAACTTCTAGTTGTCAATCAAAAAAGGAATTAGATAATTCAAGTGTCACTAATTACTCTACCTAAGCCAAGAGGAACAAAATCTATACTAAAATCTAACCAAGCATTTCATCAAACACTTAGAAGGCAAAAGAGAAAAGCATGGTAAATTGATAACTAGAATGAAATCTAACAACAATTGAATGTAAGAAATCAACAACAACAATCAAAGGAAACACAATTATTGTGAATTATCTCATATTAAATTGAAAAAAAATAGAAGAAACAAGAGTAGATCTACAACAAAATATAGGAACAACATAAAGGAAATTACAACAAAAGAATGGAAGAATGATGATTGCAACAACAAAGAATTGAGAAGTAAAAGGAGATGAAAGCATGAATTGAAACCTAGATCTAAGAACTAAACCTAATCCTAATCCTAAAGAGAAGAGAGAGTTTCTCTCTCTAAAACTAACTAATCCTAATCCTAATGTGTAAAAATGAGCTAAAAATTTAAAAGTCTTGATTCCCTTCAATTCTTGGTCCTTTTATGCATTTCTGGCGCCAAAGTTGGTTGCAATTGGGCCCCACAGCTTCTCAAAAGTCGCTGAGCACATTTTCTATTAAAAAATCACATGCGACCTTCGGCGCGTACGCGCACGGTACGCGTACGCGTCTCTGGAGCATTCCGCATTCCGCGTGTAGGCGCATAGTACGCGCGCGCATCCATGGACTTTTCTCCAAATCTTTGGATTTTCATGATTTCTCCAATTTGCATGCTTTTCTCTCCATTCCTTTGACCTATTCTTAGCCTTTTCAACCTGAAATCACTAACACACACATCAAGGCATCTAGTGGAATCAAAGGTGATTTAAATTTAGCTAATTAAAGACCTAGAAAGTATGTTTTTACACTTAAGCACAAATTAGGAGACAATCATGAAACCATGCTATTTTATTGAATAAATATGGGTAAAAGGTCATAAAACCCCTCTAAAATCAATACAAGATAAACCTTAAATACGGGGTTTATCAACCTCCCCACACTTAAACCAAGCATGTCCTCATGCTTAAACCAAGAGAGAAACAAAGGGTATCAACATTTATTCAACGAAATCTAACTAAATGCAACCTACCTATATGCAACTATCTACATGAATGTAATTGCTTGGTCAAAATAATTCAATTCCCAAGAAGCATATATGCACAAGGGCTCAGGTATTAACAACCATGCCAAACCACAATTGAATTGAGTTAATAAGATAATTTTACAAACTTGCAAGAAAAGTGATGATTGTAGGTGAAAACATGTAATTGAGTAATCGAACCCTCACCGGATGTGTTTGCACTATATTCGCTCAAGTGTTTAGGGTCGATTCACTCAATTCTCCCCTAATCATGCTTTCCAAAATTTGTTTTTCATCTAACAATCAACAAATATTTCATGCATGCATACAAATATCATGAGGTCTTATTCATCGGTTGTAATGGGGCTAGGGTCAAGGTAGGATGCATATTTGGTTAAGTGGCTTGAGATTTGAATCTTTGATAAGCTTAAACTTCCCACCTAACCTATGACACCCTACACAATTCCAAACCAACCTAACTACCCATTTTTTCACTTTTTCACATATTCATGCACTTCCTTTTCATTTCACAACACTTATGCATTGATTCTTTATTGAGCTTTACTTTAGGGCATTTTGTCCGCTTTTATTGCTTTCTCTTTTCTTTTTCTTTCTTTTTTTATATTTTTTCTTTTCCATATTATTTTTTTCTTTCAAACTATATACAAGAACATCAATGCATAAGATCTATACATTTAATCAATACATGAGCATGTACCCAATTCCCAATATTTACAACAAGAATATAAAACTACCCTTTTATTCCCCCAATGTCCCAAGGTTTTCCCACACTTGAATGATGCACACACACTAACCTAAGCCAATAAAAGATCCAAATAAGGACATTTATTATTTTTCACTTTAAGGCTTGTAATGTGCTAAAATTATGAACAAGTGGGTTAAGCGTAGGCTCAAAGTTGCTAACAATGGAAGATGAAAGGTAAGGTTATTTGGGTAAGTGAGCTTAATTGAAATGATGGCCTCAATTATATAAATGCATGTCTACACAAAATAATGGTCATAAAGAATCAAACAAATCAAAGATTACAATCATAGAAAGAGAATAATGCACACAAGCAGAAAATATAAGTGGTTATAAGATGTAACCACACCATTAGGCTCAATTCTTACTAGGTTGTGTATTCTTAGCTCAAAAATCATGTTCCACTATATATATATATATATAATTCAAGCACAAGTTTAATGAAAAGTTTTCACTCAAATCAATTGAAGTTCCCTATAGATAAATTTCTTGAAAAATCTCATTATTTTGACTAAGCTTATTGTGTATATATATATATATATATGAAAAATTAAGAAAATGTAACTAAAATCCCTAAAAACCTAAAATGAAATGAAAAAGTGTTGAGATTAGAAATTTGTCACTCAAAATTGCCGATTGGTCAGACAACCTCCCCACACTTAAAAGTTTGCACCGTCCTCAGTGCACTCAAAGATGAGCAAGGGGGTACGGCGACTTTCCGGATTGCTACCTTCAGCTGGTAGGTCAACTGGTTGCTGCGTGTTCTTTCTTCCACTTTTGTTTTTGCTTGTGGTGCATTGTTCATGAAAAATAGAAAATAACACCATAAGATAAGAAGAGACAAAAGCATGGAAGCATAAATTGTTGGAATGAGGTAGTAATCACTAGAATTGAGTGAGTGGATTAAAGTGACATTAAAGAGAGTAGGTGTGTAAAGTCCAAGATGCATGCGGTTTAGAACACACACTAGAAGGAAAAGTGATGTCACAAAAGAAGTATGCACGTCACTCATTCTAATGTGCTTGAGATGCTTTAAGTAAACTTGTAAGGTAAAACAAGCATTAAAGAAACATGAAAGCATTTAAGCCATACACATATGGATGCATATAAACAAGAAGCACAATGCATTAAGATAAATGCACAACATCCATCAAGAACTCGCCTAATCGAGGAGAAGGATTGAAATTACTTGGTGACCAAATCATGCAATTCAAAAGGATGTACAAGCTCGAAGAAAATTCTCATCACTAGGCATTCTCAAATGGTAAGCATGAAGAACTTAAACCCAAGTAGCAAAATATAACCTCAACAATAGACTCCAACAAGTGAAATCGACAAAAATGGATGTTAAACTAACATCCTATCAATTATCAGCAGCAAGAGATAGTAAATAAGGCTAATAATCCAACACTCATTACGAAAAATAGAAAATGAAATAAAAATGAGACTAATTAACTAATTGACTAACTAAATTAAATGGTTACCAATGGCGTTTGGAAGTGTTGGATGAGGGGTAGGAGAGGGGAAAAAGAAAGAAGAGGGAAAAAAATGTAAAGAGGAGAAGAAAAGAGATGGAGTGAAGGAACAGCATCCGCGCGTATGCGCACCCTGCGCGTCTGCATGGATGGGGTTGTAAGCATGGGCGCGGACGCGTACGGTGCGCATCCATGTGGGTTGTTGGCCATGCCAGGAGCTTAATGTTGGCCCAGAGTTGGCGTAACTCTCGGGCCTGAAGTATGGTGCTGCATCTGTGAAGGGGTGCATACGTGCACAGCGTGCACGCGCGTCCATGACCTTTTTTTTTTCTAGAGTGACGCATACGCGTCATGTACGCGTATGCGTGAGGTCGTTTGTGCCTCAGGCACAATGCGCGTGCAGTGTTCGCATAACTCTCGGGTGATGTATGGAGGAATGAAAATTTGGTATCCACGCGTGGATGGGCAAAGATGCTTGATGCACGCATACGCGTGAGGTGCACGTACGCATGAGGTGCGCGTACGCGTGGATGGTGCCCTATTTTTTTCAAACAATTTTTTATGTTTTTGCACCAATCCAAGCATTCCAAACCTCCAAACAGCTACCAAAATACCATAAAACCTTATTTAACGTTCTAGACTACCAAATAAACTCAACAAACTAATCGAAACAGAAAATTAAGCAACTTTTACCAATATGTACAAAAGGAAAAAATGAAAAGAAATTACCATGGTAGGTGTCTCCCACCTAACACTTTTATTTAAAGTCCTTAAGTTGGACATTTGGTGGGGTCCTTGCTATGGTGGCTTGATGAGCGGATAATTTATACGCTTTTTGGCATTGTTTTTAGTATGTTTTTAGTATATTTTAATTAGTTTTTATTATATTTTTATTAGTTTTTAAATAAAAATCACTCTTCTAGACTTTACTATGAGTTTGTATATTTTTCTGTAATTTCAGGTATTTTCTGGCTGAAATTGAGGGACCTGAGCAAAAATCTGATTCAGAGGCTGAAAAAGGACTCCAGATGCTGTTGGATTCTGACCTCCCTGCACTCAAAGTGGATTTTCTGGAGCTACAGAAGCCAAATTGGCGCGCTCTCAATTTTGTTGGAAAGTAGACATCCTGGGCTTTCCAGAAATATATAATAGTCCATACTTTGCCCGAGATTTGATGGCCTAAACAGGCATTCCAAGACAGCTCAAGAATTTTGGCGTTTAACTCCAAAACTGGCACAAAAGCTGGAGTTAAACGCCCAAACTGGCACAAAAGCTGGCGTTTAACTCCAAGAAAAGTCTCTACACATGAAAGCTTCAATGCTCAGCCCAAGCACACACCAAATGGGCCCAGAAGAAGATTTCTGCATTAATTACTGATTTCTATATACCCTAGGCTACTAGTTCTCTATAAATAGGACCTTTTGCTATTGTATTTTCATCTTGGGAAGTTTATTCCTTAGACCTTTGAGGCTGGCCATTCGGCCATGCTTACAATATTTGTTCTTATGTAATTTCAACGGTGGAGTTTCTACACACCATAGATTAAGGTGTGGAGCTCTGCTGTTCTTCATGAATTAATACAAAGTACTATTGTTTTTCTATTCAACTCAAGTTTATTTCTTCTCCAAGATATTCGTTCATTCTTCAACTTGATGAATGTGATGATCCGTGACACTCATCATCATTCTCACCTATGAACATGTGCTTGACAACCACCTTTGTTCTACTAGCAATGGCTTGAATGCGTATCTCTTGGGTTTCTAATCTAAGATTGGAACCTTCGTGGTATAAGCTAGTATTATTGGCGGTCATTCCTGAGATTCGGAACATCTAAACCTTGTCTGTGGTATTCTGAATAGGATCTGGGAAGGGATGACTGTGACGAGCTTCAAACTCACGATTGTGGGGCGTGTGACAAACGCAAAAGGATCAATGGATCCTATTCCGACATGATCGAGAACCGACAGCTGATTAGCCGATGTTGTGACAGAGCATCAGGACCATTTTCACTGAGAGGACGGGATGTAGCCATTGACAACGGTGATGCCCAACATAAAGCTTGCCATGGATAGGAGTATGAATGATTGGAAGAAGGCAATAGGAAAGCAGAGGTTCAAGGGGAACAAAGCATCTTCATACGCTTATCTGAAATCCACCAATGAATTACATAAGTATCTCTATCTTTATTTTATGTTTATTTTCATCACCTTAAACTCCATAACCATTTGAACCCGCCTGACTGAGATTTACAAGATGACCATAGCTTGCTTCAAGCCGACAATCTCCGTGGGATCGACCCTTACTCACGTAAGGTTTATTACTTGGACGACCCAGTGCACTTGCTGGTTAGTTGTGCGGAATTGTGACAAAGTGTGATTCACGTTTAAGAGCTCCAAGTCCTTTGGCGCCATTGTTGATGATCACAATTTTGCGCACCAAGTTTTTGGTGCCGTTGCCGGGGATTGTTCGAGTTTGGACAACTGACGGTTCATCTTGTTGCTTAGATTAGGTACTTTTAAAAATTTTTAAAAATGAATTCTAGAGTTTCAAGGTGATTTTCCCACCATCACAAAAGCTGATTGATTCTCATAAATTTAGCTATTGAATGTAATGTCCTGCTAAAGCTTGGCCAAACATGTCTAATCCTTTTTAGACTGAAGCTTTAGACTAACATTGGATGATTCCTGGAATTCTTATTAAAAGTTTTGATTCTCTTTATTTTCTTT
Source organism: Arachis ipaensis (assembly GCF_059453495.1). NCBI lineage: Eukaryota > Viridiplantae > Streptophyta > Magnoliopsida > Fabales > Fabaceae > Arachis > Arachis ipaensis. Next base: position 54,232,046 of record NC_142443.1, read on the forward strand.
TCTATATAATTTTCGAAAAAAATACAAAAAAATTTTAAAATCATAAAACCAAAAATATTTTTATGTTTCTTGTTTGAGTCTAGTATCAATTTTTAAGTTTGGTGTCAATTGCATGTTTTTATTCTTCTTGCATTTTTCGAATACATGCAATATGTTCTTCATTGATCTTCAAGTTGTTCTTGATGATTTCAGTGCTCTAATCTTTAAATTCTCTTATTTTGTGTGTTTTGTTGTTTCTCATATGCATTCTCAATTTATTAGTGTCTCCTATATGAAAATTTTTAAGTTTGGTGTCCTGCATGCATTGTTTATTTGATCATAGTTGCATTTTTATTGTTTCTCATCATTAAAAATCCAAAAATATTTTTAAAATTGTGTCTTTTCAAGTCAATAATACAGAGAATTGAAGATTTAGAATATTTAGCAAAGGAATCAAACAGAAAAAGCTAGGCGTTCAAAACGCCCGGTGAAGAAGGAAAACTGGCGTTTAAACGCCAGCCAGGGTACCTGGCTGGGCGTTTAACGCCCAGAAAGGTAGAAATTTGGGCGTTAAACGCCAGAATGGGCACCATTCTGGGCGTTTAACGCCAGGATGACACTAGAGGAAAGATTTTGTTTTTAATTCACATTTTTTTCAAGTTTTCATAATTTTTCAAAATCAAACCTTTTTCAAATCATATCTTTTCAATCATATCTCTTTCAAAATCAATTTCTTTCCATTTTATATTTAATTTTTACTATTTTCAAAAATCCTTGCTATAATTAAAGATTTACTTCAAAATTTTTAAGTTGTTACTTGCCTATTAAGAAAGGATCAAACTTTAAATTTTAGAATCATATCTTTTAATTTCTTGTTGTCAAGTAATCAACTTTAATTTTAAAAAACTTTCTTTTTCTAAATTGATTTTCAGTCATATCTTTTCAATCACATGTTTTTCAAAATTAATTTTCAATCATATCTTTTTAATTTCTAATTTCAAAATATTTTTCAAAAATCACTTTATTTCTTTCCTAATCTTAGTTTTCGAAAATCTCAATCAAATTTTCAAATTTCTTTTAATTATTTCAAAATCTTTCACTTTATTTTCGAAAATTCTTCCCCTCTTCTCACATCCTTCTATTTAAAGGACTAACACTCTTCCTCAAGGTGCAATTCGAACTCCCTCCTTCTTTATATGTTCGAATTCTCTTCTATCTACCTCTTCCTTCTATTCTTTTTTTCCTCTGACACCTCAAGGAATCTCTATACTGTGACATAGAGGATTCCATACTTTCTTGTTCTTTTCTCTTTCATATGAGCAGGAACAAAGATAAAGGCATACTTGTTCAAGCTGATCCTGAACCTGAAAGGACCTTGAAGAGATAGCTAAGAGAAGCTAAAGAACAATTCTCTTTAGAAGGCCTAACAGAACTCTTCAAAGAAGAAGAAACCATGGCAGCCGAAAACAACAACAATGCCAACAATACAAGGAAGGTGCTTGGTGACTTTACTGCACCTACTCTTGATTTCTACGGGAGAAGCATCTCTATCCCTGCCATTGGAGCAAACAACTTTGAGCTTAAGCCTCAATTAGTTTCTCTAATGCAACAGAATTACAAGTTTCATGGACTTCCATTGGAAGATCCTCATCAGTTCTTAGCTGAGTTCTTGCAAATCTGTAACACTGTTAAGACCAATGGGGTTGACCCTGAAGTCTACATACTTATGCTTTTTCCTTTTGCTGTAAGAGACAGAGCTAGGACATGGTTGGATTCACAACCTAAAGAAAGCCTGAACTCTTGGGAAAAGCTAGTCAATGCCTTCTTGGCAAAGTTCTTTCCACCTCAAAAATTGAGCAAGCTTAGAGTGGAAGTCCAAACCTTCAGACAGAAGGAAGGAGAATCCCTCTATGAAGCTTGGGAAAGATACAAGCAATTGATCAGAAGGTGCCCTTCTAACATGCTTTCAGAATGGAGCATCATAGGAATCTTCTATGATGGTCTGTCTGAACTATCCAAGATGTCATTGGATAGCTCTGCTGGAGGATCTCTTCATCTGAAGAAGACGCCTGCAGAAGCTCAGGAACTCATTGAAATGGTTGCAAATAACCAATTTCATGTACACCTCTGAAGGAATCCTGTGAATAATGGGATAACTCAGAAGAAAGGAGTTCTTGAGATTGATACTCTGAATGCCATCTTAGCTCAGAATAAAATATTGACTCAGCAAGTCAATATGATTTCTCAGAGTCTGTCTGGAATGCAAGTAGCAACAGGCAGTACTAAGGAAGCTTCCTCTGAAGAAGAAGCTTATGATCCTGAGAACCCAGCAATGGAAGAGCTGAATTACATGGGAGAACCCTATGGAAACACCTATAATCCTTCATGGAGAAATCATCCAAATCTCTCATGGAAGGATCAACAGAGACCTCAACAAAGTTTCAACAACAACAATGGTGGAAGAAACAGGTTTAGCAATAGCAAGCCTTTTCCATCATCTTCTCAGCAACAAACAGAGAATTCTAAGCAGAGCCACTCTGACTTAGCAACCATTGTCTCTGATCTAATCAAAACCACTCAAAGTTTCATGACGGAAACAAGGTCCTCCATTAGAAATTTGGAGGCACAATTGGGTCAGCTGAGTAAGAAAATTACTGAACTCCCTCCTAGTACTCTCCCAAGCAATACAGAAGAAAATCCAAAAAGAGAGTGCAAGGCCATAACCACATCTCACATGGCCGAACATGGAGAGCAGGAAGAGGCAGTGATTTCCACTGAGGAAGACCTCAATGGATGCCCACTGACCTCCATGGAGTTCCCTAATGAGGAACCATAGGAATCTGAGGCTCACACTGAGACCATAGAGATTCCATTGAATTTACTTTTGCCATTCATGAGCTTTGATGAGTATTCTTCCTCTGAAGAGGATGAAGATGTCACTGAAGAGCAAGTTGTTAAGTACCTTGGAGCAATCATGAAGCTAAATGCCAAGTTGTTTGGTAATGAGACTTGGGAGAATGAACCTCCATTATTCATCAAAGAACTGGATGACTTGACTAAGCAGAGATTACCTCAAAAGAGACAGGACCCTGGAAAGTTCTCAATCCCTTGTACCATAGGCACCATGACCTTTGAGAAGGCTCTGTGTGACCTAGGGTCAAGCATAAACCTTATTCCTCTCTCTGTAATGGAGAAGCTAGGGATCATTGAGGTACAAGCTGCAAGAATCTCACTAGAGATGGCAGACAATTCAAAGAAACAGGCTTATGGACTTGTAGAGGATGTCTTGGTAAAGGTTGAAGACCATTACATCCCTGCTGATTTCATAATCATAGAAATTGGGAAGTGTATGGATGAATCCATCATCCTTGGGAGACCCTTCCTAGCCATAGCAAAAGTTGTGATTGATGTTGACAGAGGAGAATTGATCATTCAAGTGAATGAAGACTCCCTTGTGTTTAAAGCTCAAGGATATCCCTCTGTAACCATGGAGAGGAAGCATGAAGAGCTTCTCTCAATACAGAGTCAAACAGAGCCCCCACAGTCAAACTCTAAGTTTGGTGTTGAACCCCCATATTCAAACTCTAAGTTTGGTGTTGGGAGGTTCCAACAATGCTCTGAACATCTGTTAGGCTCCATGAGAGCCCACTGTCAAGCTATTGACATTAAAGAAGCGCTTGTTGGGAGGCAACCCAATTTTTACTTATCTATATTAAATTTCTATTTTCTTTTGTTATTTTATGTTTTCTGTAGGTTGATGATCATGTTAAGTCATAAAAACAATTGAAAAAGCAAAAACAAATTGAAAAACAGAATGAAAAACAGAACACCCTGGAGGAGACAGTTACTGGCGTTTAAACGCCAGTAAAGGTAGCAGAATGGGCGTTAAACGCCCAGTCTGGCACCATTCTGGGCATTTAACGCCAGAAAAGGGCACCAGACTGGCGTTTAACGCCAGGAATGGGCAAGAAACTGGCGTTAAACGCCAGAAATGGGCAGCAGCCTGGCGTTTAACGCCAGGATTGGCAGAAAGGGGTGTTTTGCATGCCACTTGGTGCAGGGATGAGATATCCTTGACACCTCAGGATCTGTGGACCCCACAGGATCCCCACCTACCCCACCTCTCTCTCTCTTCTTCACCCATTCACCAACCACCTCAATACCTCTTCCCCAAAAACCCCTTCACCTATCAAATCCCACCATTTTCTTCACCACTCACATCCATCCTTCATAAAACCCCACCTACCTCACCATTCAAATTCAAACAACTTTCCCTCCCAAACCCACCCATAATGGCCGAACCATACCCCCCTCTCCACTCCTATATAAACCCATCTTCACCCCTTCATTTTCACACAACCTAAACACTACTTTTCCCCCTTGGCCGGAACACAAAGCCCACTCCATCTCCTCTATTTCTTCTTCTTCTACTCTCTTCTTTCTTCTTTTGCTCGAGGACGAGCAACCTTCTAAGTTTGGTGTGGTAAAAGCTAAAGCTTTTTGTTTTTCCATAACTATTTATGGCACCAAAGGCTGGAGAAACTCTAGAAAGAGGAAAGGGAAGGCAAAAGCTTCTACCTCTGAGTCATGGGAGATGGAGAGATTTCTCTCAAGGGTGCATCAAGACCACTTCTATGAAGTTGTGGCCAAGAAGAAAGTGATCCCCGAGGTCCCTTTCAAACTCAAAAAGAATGAGTATCCGGAGATCCGACATGAGATCCGAAGAAGAGGTTGGGAAGTTCTCACCAACCCCATTCAACAAGTCAGAATCTTAATGGTTCAAGAGTTCTATGCCAATGCATGGATCACCAAGAACCATGATCAAAGTGTGAACCTGGACCCTAAGAATTGGCTTACAATGGTCCGAGGGAAATACTTGGATTTTAGTCCAGAAAATATAAGGCTGGCATTCAACTTGCCCATAATGCAAGGAGATGCACACCCCTACACTAGAAGGGTCAACTTTGATCAAAGGTTGGACAAGTCCTCTCCTTTGGCAAGGTTAGCCTTCCCTCATCTCATTTGTCACCTTTGCAATTCGGTTGGAATTGACATAGAGGGAGACATTCTCATTGATGAGGACAAACCCATCACTAAGAAAAGGATGGAAAAAACAAGAGAACCTCATCAAGAGCATGAGGAAATTCCTCTTCATGAAATCCCTGAGATACCTCAAGGGATGCATCTTCCTCCACAAAACTATTGGGAGCAAATCAACACCTCCCTAGGAGAATTGAGTTCCAACATGGGACAACTAAGGGTGGAGCACCAAGAGCATTCCATCCTCCTCCATGAAATTAGAGAAGATCAAAGAACCATGAGAGAGGAGCAATAAAAGGCAAGGAAGAGACATTGAGGAGCTCAAGCACTCCATAAGATCTTCAAGAGGAAGAACAAGCCGCCATCACTAAGGTGGACCCGTTCTTTAATTTCCTTGTTCTTTATTTTCTGTTTTTCGAAAATTGTGCTTTATGTTTATTTATGTTTGTGTCTTTATTACATGATCATTAGTGTCTAAGTGTCTATGCCTCAAAGCTATGAAAATGAATCCATCACCTTTCTTAAATGAAAAATGTTTTTAATTGAAAAAGAAAAAGAAGTGCATGAATTTCAAAATTTTTAATTATCTTGATGTGGTGGCAATACTATTGTTTTTTTGAATGAATGCTTGAACAATGCATATTTTTGAAAATTTGATTGTTTATGAATGTTAAAATTGTTGGCTCTTGAAAGAATGATGGAAAAGGAGAAATGTTATCTGATGATCTGAAAAATCATAAAATTGATTCTTGAAGCAAGAAAAAGCAGTGAAAAGCTTGCAAAAAAAAAAGGATATATGCGAAAAAAAAAAGAGAAGAAAAGAAAGAAAAAGAAAAGCAAGCAGAAAAAGCCAATACCCCTTTAAATCAAAAGGCAAGGGTGATAAAAAGGATCCAAGGCTTTGAGCATCAGTGGATAGGAGGGCCCACAGGAATAAAATCCTGGCATAAGCAGCTAAAACCAAGCTGTCCCTAAGCATGTGCTTGTGGCGTGAAGGTGTCAAGTGAAAACTTGAGACTGAGCGATTAAAGTCGAGGTCCAAAGCAAAAAGAAGAGTGTGCTTAAGAACCCTGGACACCTCTAATTGGGGACTCTAGCAAAGCTGAGTCACAATCTGAAAAGGTTCACCCAGTTATGTGTCTGTGGCATTTATGTATCCGGTGGTAATACTATTAAACAAAGTGCTTAGGGCCACGGCCAAGACTCATAAAGTAGCTGTGTTCAAGAATCAACATACTTAACTAGGAGAATCAATAACACTATCTGGATTCTGAGTTCCTATAGATGCCAATCATTCTGAACTTCAAGGGATAAAGTGAGATGCCAAAAATGTTCAGAAGCAAAAAGCTAAAAGCCCCGCTCATCTAATTAATACTGATCTTCATAGATGTTTTTGGAATTCATTGTATATTCTCTTCTTTTTTATCCTATTTGATTTTCAGTTGCTTGGGGACAAGCAACAATTTAAGTTTGGTGTTGTGATGAGCGGATAATTTATACGCTTTTTGGCATTGTTTTTAGTATATTTTTAGTATATTTTAATTAGTTTTTATTATATTTTTATTAGTTTTTAAATAAAAATCACTCTTTTGGACTTTACTATGAGTTTGTGTGTTTTTCTGTAATTTCAGGTATTTTCTGGCTGAAATTGAGGGACCTGAGCAAAAATCTGATTCAGAGGCTGAAAAAGGACTGCAGATGCTGTTGGATTCTGACCTCCCTGCACTTAAAGTGGATTTTCTGGAGCTACAGAAGCCCAATTGGCACGCTCTCAATTGCGTTGAAAAGTAGACATCCTGGGCTTTCAAGCAATATAGTCCATACTTTGCATGAGATTTCATGGCCCAAACAGGCGTTCTAAGACAGCTCAAGAATTTTGGCGTTTAACTCCAAAACTGGCACAAAAGCTGGAGTTAAACGCCCAAACTGGCACAAAAGCTGGCGTTTAACTCCAAGAAAAATCTCTACACATGAAAGCTTCAATGCTCAGCCCAAGCACACACCAAGTGGGCCTGGAAGAAGATTTCTGCATTAACTACTGATTTTTGGAAACCCTAGGCTACTAGTTCTCTATAAATAGGACCTTTTGCTATTGTATTTTTATCTTGGGACGTTTAGTCCTTAGACCTTTAAGGCTGGCCATTTGGCCATGCTTACACTATTTGTTCTTATGTAATTTCAACGGTGGAGTTTCTACACACTATAGATTAAGGTGTGGAGCTCTGCTGTTCTTCATGAATTAATACAAAGTACTATTGTTTTTCTATTCAACTTGAGTCTATTTCTTCTCCAAGATATTCATTCGTTCTTCAACTTGATGAATGTGATGATCCGTGACACTCATCATCATTCTCACCTATGAACATGTGCCTGACAACCACCTTTGTTCTACTAGCAATGGCTTGAATGCGTATCTCTTGGGTTTCTAATCAAAGATTGGAACCTTCGTGGTATAGGCTAGAATTATTGGCGGCCATTCCTGAGATCCGGAATGTCTAAATCTTGTCTGTGGTATTCTGAGTAGGATCTAGGAAGGAATGACTGTGACGAGCTTTAAATTCGCGATTGTGGGGCGTGTGACAGACGCAAAAGGATCAATGGATCCTATTCCGACATGATCGAGAACCGACAGCTGATTAGCCGATGTTGTGACAGAGCATCAGGACCATTTTCACTGAGGACGGGATGTAGCCATTGACAACGGTGATGCCCAACATAAAGCTTGCCATGGAAAGGAGTATGAATGATTGGAAGAAGGCAATAGGAAAGCAGAGGTTCAACGGGAACAAAGCATCTTCATACGCTTATCTGAAATCCACCAATGAATTACATAAGTATCTCTATCTTTATTTTATGTTCATTTTCATCACCTTAAACTCCATAACCATTTGAACCCGCCTGACTGAGATTTACAAGATGACCATAGCTTGCTTCAAGCCGACAATCTCCGTGGGATCGACCCTTACTCACGTAAGGTTTATTACTTGGATGACCCAGTGCACTTGCTGGTTAGTTGTGCGGAATTGTGACAAAGTGTGATCCACGTTTAAGAGCTCCAAGTCCTTTGGCACCATTGTTGATGATCAAAATTTCGCGCACCATGGCTTATGCTTGAATTCATCCTTGAATCCCCACCATTGTTTGCATTTCCAATGACCACCGGGATCCCAAACTAGGCGCATAAAGCCTTCGAGTAAGCTCGAGCAAGTAACAAGACCCCAAGAGTGTTGATTGTAGAATTGAATTCCAGGGTCCCAAACCTTGTTCTTGCACCCATCTTGTTGTTGATTACCATCGTTAGATTCGGGTGACAATGTTTGTGAATTCTCATTTAGGCAACCAAACATTCTCCTAGACCGATGTAATTCGGTTTCACACCAACCATTGCTCTTGAATTTTGAGCATGCAACCGTCATGAGTTTAGAGTGATGTTTCCAACCACTACACAACTCTTTCTTACTCTTAACTCCACAAAGAGCTCTAAGTTGACCATAATTTTCAATCAAACCATATTCAAGTGAGAAAGTAAAGCTTAGGAATAAGAATTTTACCCACTTGAATATTGTGTAGGATGGTGACTTAGGAAGGGGTGGTCCTATCTTGCAAGCTCCACTCCTTTGTGCTCTTCCTTGACTATCTCCAGCTCTTCGCAAGCTTCTTTAATTTTAACCTTTTCCCTTTGGTAGCTCTCTTCTGATTCATTCTCTTCTGTAATTTCAACTTCATGTCCAATGGGAGAGGATTCTATTATGGATAGAAATTCATCCAAGATTGAATCTATCTCTTGATAAACCTCTTCCAATTCTCCAACGATGATATGTCTTGGAGGTTGCACACCCTGATGAGGCACAGAAGTTAGTGAATTCAAAATTATTAAAATAGTTACGTTGCAAGTATAGTTCTTAACTCACCGAAAATCTGCCTATCAATTTAGAAATATGTCACAGAGAGTTTAAATTTAAAAATTACTGGGAGTTGGAGTCCCAGGTCGTCTCCCAACGAGTTGCAGAAAGGTGTGCTATTTTATTAATCAGATGTTCCAAAAGGTTAAGTTAAGTAGATGGAAAATTAAATTGAGAAAATTTAAATAATATGAATAAAAGCCTTGACTGGGAGTTGATTAGTTAGAATCTCTATTATTGATGGGATGATTTCAAGATTAATTTATAATTAATGGTTGTTCTGTTTAGTTATCCTTTACTAGGTGATGAGCGGATAATTTATACGCTTTTTGGCATTGTTTTTAGTATGTTTTTAGTAGAATCTAGTTACTTTTAGGGATGTTTTTATTAGTTTTTATGTTAAATTCATATTTTGGACTTTACTATGAGTTTGTATGTTTTTCTGTGATTTCAGGTGTTTTCTGGCTGAAATTGAGGGACTTGAGCAAAAATCAGATTCAGAGGTTGAAGAAGGACTGTTGATGCTGTTGGATTCTGATCTCCTTGCACTCAAAGTGAATTTTCTGGAGCTACAGAACTTAAAATGGCGCGCTTCCAATTGCGTTAGAAAGTATACATCCAGAGCTTTCCATAAATATATAATAGTCCATACTTTGGCCGCGTTTAGATGACGCAAAAGGGCGTTGAACACCAGTTCTACGCTGCAGTCTGGAGTTAAACGCCAGAAACACGTCACGAACCAGAGTTGAATGCCAAAAACACGTTACAACTTGGCGTTCAACTCCAGAAGAAGCCTCTGCACGTGTAAACTTCAAGCTCAGCCCAAGCACAAACCAAGTGGGCCCTGGAAGTGGATTTATGCATCAATTACTTACTCCTGTAAACCCTAGTAACTAGTTTAGTATAAATAGGACTTTTTACTATTGTATTTACATCTTTGGAACGTTTAGTCCTTAGACATTGGAGGCTGGCCATTCGGCCATGCCTGAACCTTTCACTTATGTATTTTTCAACGGTAGAGTTTCTACACTCCATAGATTAAGGTGTGGAGCTCTGCTGTTCCGCATGAATTAATGCAAAGTACTACTGTTTTTCTATTCAATTCAACTTATTCTGCTTCTAAGATATTCATTCATACTTCAATATGAATGTGATGAACGTGACAATCATCATCATTCCCCCACGAACGCGTTCCTGACAACCACTTCCGTTCCACCTTAGATTGAATGATTATCTCTTGGATCTCTTAATCAGAATCTTCGTGGTATAAGCTAGATTGATGGAGGCATTCATGAGAATCCGGAAAGTCTAAACCTTGTCTGTGGTATTCCGAGTAGGATTCAGGGATTGAATGACTGTGACGAGCTTCAAACTCGCGAGTGCTGGCCGTAGTGACAGACGCAAAAGGATAGTAAATCCTATTCCAGTATGATCGGGAACCTCGAGATGATTAGCCATGCAGTGACAGCGCATTGGACCATTTTCACAGAGAGGATGGGATGTAGCCATTGACAACGGTGATGCCCTTACATAAAGCTTGCCATAGAAAGGAGTAAGACTGATTGAATGAAGACAGCAGGAAAGCAGAGGTTCAGAGGAACTAAAGCATCTCTATGCGCTTATTTGAAATTCTCACCAATGAATTACATAAGTATTTCTATCTTTATTTTCTGATTATCTATTATTATTTTCGAAAACTCCATAACTATTTGATATCCACCTGACTGAGATTTACAAGGTGACCATAGCTTGCTTCATACCAACAATCTCCGTGGGATCGACCCTTACTCACGTAAGGTTTTATTACTTGGACGACCCAGTGCACTTGCTGGTTAGTTGTGCGAAGTTGTGAAGTTATGTTTGGACCATGGTATTGTGCACCAGTTATTGGCGCCATTGCCAGGGAGAGAAAGAACAACAAATTTTACAACCTCAGAGTAACAATTTCGCATACCAAGTTTTTGGCGCCGTTGCCGGGGATTGTTCAAGTTTGGACAACTGACGGTTCATCTTGTTGCTTAGATTAGGTAATTTTCTTCTTATTTTGTTTTCAAAAAGTTTTCAAAAATCTTTCAAAAAAAATTTTTCCTTTATTTTCGAAAAAAAATTATAAATCTTTTCAAAAATATATTTTTTTTTTCAGAATTTTTAAGAATGAATTCTAGAGTTTCATGAAGCATGTAGATGCCTGGTTAGCTGTAAAGCCATATCCAAATTCATTTGGACTGAGGCTCCCAAGTCATCATTACAAGAGCAAGCTAGTTGTTGCTAATAAAATTTGTTATTGTATGACTGATTTGTATTTTCTAAAGCTTGGCTGGCTATTAAGCCATGCCTAACCCTCAGATTGGAGCTTTAGACTAAAAGTACAAGATTCCTGGAATTCATATTAAAAATTTTGGAATTCTTATTTTTCTTTTTCACATTAATTTTCGAAAAATCCAAAAAAAATCATAAAATCATAAAAATAAAAAATATTTTGTGTTTCTTGTTTGAGTCTTGAGACAATTTTTGAAGTTTGGTGTCAATTGCATTGTTTTAAAAAAAATTTATGCATTTTTCAAAAAATTCATGCATTCATAGTGTTCTTCATGATCTTCAAGTTGTTCCTGGCCAGTTGGTGCACGAAATTGTGATCTCTGATAATGGCTCCAAGAGCTTGGTGCTCTAATCTCAATTCATAATTTGTCATAACTTCGATACAACTAACCAGCAAGTGCACTGGGTCGTCCAAGTAATAAACCTTACGTGAGTAAGGGTCGATCCCACGGACATTGTTGGTATGAAGCAAGCTATGGTCACCTTGTAAATCTCAGTCAGGCGGATAATAATTGATTATGGAGTTTTCAAAAATTAAATAATAAAAGAAGGATAGAAATACTTATGTAATTCATTGGTGAGAATTTTAGATAAGCGTGTAGAGATGCTTTCGTTCCTCTGAATCTCTGCTTTCCCGCTGTCTCCATCCAATCAGTCTTACTCCTTTCCATGGCTGGCTTTATGCAAGGGCATCACCGTTGTCAATGGTTACATCCCCTCCTCTTGTGAAAATGGTCCAAATGCTCTGTCACAGTATGGCTAATCATCTGAGGTTCTCGATCATGCTGGAATAGGATTCACCCTCCTTTTGCGTCTGTCACTACGCCCAACACTCGCGAGTTTGAAGCTCGTCACAGCCATTCAATCCCAGAATCCTACTCAGAATACCACAGACAAGGTTTAGACCTTCCGGATTCTCATGAATGCCGCCATCAATCTAGCTTACACCACGAAGATTCTGATTAAGAGATCTAAGAGATAATCATTCAATCGAAGGTAGAACGGAAGTGGTTGTCAGGCACGCGTTCATGGGGAATGATGATGATTGTCACGTTCATCACATTCAGGTTGAAGTGCGAATGAATATCTTAGAAGCGGAATAAGTTGAATTGAATAGAAAACAGTAGTACTTTGCATTAATCTTTGAGGAACAGCAGAGCTCCACACCTTAATCTATGGAGTGTAGAAACTCTACCGTTGAAAATACATAAGTGAAAGGTCCAGGCATGGCCGAATGGCCAGCCCCCATGATCTAAGAACCAGGCGTCCAAAGATGATCCAAAGATGTTCAAAAGATGTCTAATACATTAGTAAAAGTCCTATTTATAATAAACTAGTTACTAGGGTTTACAGAAGTGAGTAATTGATGCATAAATCCACTTTCGGGGCCCACTTGGTGTGTGCTTGGGCTGAGCTTTAAGTCTACACATGGAGAGGTCATTCTTGGAGTTGAACGCCAGCTTTTGTGCCAGTTTGGGCGTTGAACTCCACTTTGCAACTTGTTTCTAGCGCTGGACGCCAGAATTGGGCAGAGAGCTGGCATTGAACACCAGTTTGCGTCATCTAAAATTGGGTAAAGTATGGACTATTATATATTTCTGGAAAGCCCTGGATATGTACTTTTTAACGCAATTGGAAGTGCGCCATTTCGAGTTCTGTAGCTCCAGAAAATTCATTTTGAGTGCAGGGAGGTCAGAATCCAGCAGCATCAGCAGTCCTTCTTCAACCTCTGAATCTGATTTTTACTCAAGTCCCTCAATTTCAGCCAGAAAATACCTGAAATCATAGAAAAACACACAAACTCATAGTAAAGTCCAGAAATGTGAATTTTAACATAAAAACTAATGAAAACATCCCTAAAAGTAACTAGATTCTACTAAAAACATACTAAAAACAATGCCAAAAAGCGTATAAATTATCCGCTCATCACAACACCAAACTTAAATTGTTGCTTGTCCCCAAGAAACTGAAAATCAAATAGGATAAAAAGAAGAGAATATACTATAAATTCCAAACTATCAATGAAACATAGCTCCAATCAGATGAGCGGGACTTGTAGCTTTTTGCCTCTTGAATAGTTTTGGCATCTCACTTTATCCATTGAGGTTCAGAATGATTGGCATCTATAAGAACTCAGAGTTCAGATAGTGTTATTGATTCTCCTAGTTCAGTATGATGATTCTTGAACACAGCTGTTTTATGAGTCTTGGTCGTGGCCCTAAGCACTTTGTTTTCCAGTATTACCACCGGATATATAAATGCCACAGACACATAACTGGGTGAACCTTTTCAGATTGTGACTTAGCTTTGCTAAAGTCCCCAACTAGAGGTGTCCAGGGTTCTTAAGCACACTCTTTTTTTGCTTTGGACCTTGACTTTAACCGCTCAGTCTCAAGTTTTCACTTGACACCTTCACGCCACAAGCACATGGTTAGGGACAGCTTGATTTAGTTGCTTAGGCCAGGATTTTATTCCTTTAGGCCCTCCTATCCACTGATGCTCAAAGCCTTGGGATCCTTTTTATTACCCTTGCCTTTTGGCTTTAAGGGTTACTGGCTTTTTGCTCTTTCCTTTTGGTTTTAAGAGCTTTTGGCTTTTTCTGCTTGCTTTTTCTTTTTCTTTCTATTTTTTTCGCCTATTTTTTTTTCTGCAAGCTTTGTTCTTTGCTGCTTTTTCTTGCTTCAAGAGTCATTTTTATGATTTTTCAGATTATCAAATAACATGCCTCCTTATCATCATTCTTTCAAGAGCCAACATATTTAACATTCTTAAACAACAACTTCAAAAGACATATGCACTGTTCAAGCATTCATTCAGAAAACAAGAAGCATTGTCACCACATCAACATAATTAAACTAAGTTCAAGGATAAATTCGAAACTCATGTACTTCTTGTTCTTTTGAATTAAAACATTTTTCATTTAAGAGAGGTGATGGATTCATAGGACATTCATAACTTTGAGACATAGTTACTAATTACTAATGATCATGTAATAAGACACAAACATAGATAAGCACTTAACATAGAAAACGAAAAACAGAGAATGTAAGAACAAGGAATGAGTCCACCTTAGTGATGATGGCGTTTCCTTCTTGAGGAACCAATGATGTCCTTGAGCTCTTCTATGTCTCTTCCTTGTCTTTGTTGCTCCTTCCTCATTGCTTTTTTGATCTTCTCTTATTTCATGAAGGATGATGGAGTGCTCTTGATGTTCCATCCTTAATTGTCCCATGTTGGAACTTAATTCTCCTAGGGAGGTGTTGATTTGCTCCCAATATTTATGAGGAGGGAAGTGCATCCCCTGAGGTATCTCAGAGATCTCTTGATTTGCAGCCACATGTTCTACCACTGAGCTATAGACCCTTGAGATGAATCTTTCCATCTCCCATGACTCGGAGGTGGAAGCCTTTGTCTTCCCTTCCCCTTTTCTAGAGGTTTCTCCGGTCTTAGGTGCCATCAATGGTAATGGAAAAACAAAAAGCTTATGCTTTTACCACACCAAACATAGAATGTTGCTCGCCCTCGAGCAAAAGAAGAAAGAATAGAAGAAGAAGAAGAAGATATGGAGGAGATGGAGGGATGTGTGAATGGATGTGAGTGGTGAATGGAAAACAGAAGGGATGACCATGAATGGAGAGGGAGAGGGTGAGGTGGGTGGGGATCCTGTGGGGTCCACAGATCCTGAGGTGTTCAAGGATTTACAACCTTACACCAAATTAGGCATGCAAAATGCCCTTGCATACAACTCTGGGCGTTCAGCGCCAGATTGGTGCTTGTTCTGGGCGTTGAACGCCCATTTGTTGCCCATTTCTGGCGTTGAACGCCAGAACCATGCTTGTTCTGGGCGTTCAGTGCCAGCTCTACTCCAGGGTGCATTTCTGGCGTTCAAACGCCCAGATGCTGTCCCTTTCTGGCGTTCAGCGCCAGAACCATGCTCTGTTCTGGCGTTGAACGCCCAAAACATGCTTCTTACTGGCGTTTAAATGCCAGTAAGGTCTTCCTCCAGGGTGTGATTTTTCTTCTGCTGTTTTTGATTCCGTTTTCAATTTTTATTTTTATTTTGTGATTCCACATGATCATGAACCTAAGAAAACATGAAAATCAAATAAAAATAAAATTAGATTAATAAAAATTGGGTTGCCTCCCAACAAGCGCTTTTTTTTTAATGTCAATAGCTTGACAGTGGGCTCTCATGGAGCCTCACAGAAGTTCAGAGCATTGTTAAGACTCCCCAACACCAAACTTAGAGTTTGGATATGGGAGTTCAACACCAAACTTAGAGTTTGGTTGTGGCCTCCCAACACCAAACTTAGAGTTTGACTACGGGGGCTCTAGTTGACTCTGTTTTGAGAGAAGCTTTTTATGCTTCCTCTCCATGGATGCAGAGAGAGATCCTTGAGTTGTAAACACAAGGTTGTCCTCATTTATTTGAAGGATCAATTCTCCTCTGTCCACATCAATCACAGCTCTTGTTGTGGCTAGGAAGGGTCTTCCAAGGATGATGAATTCATCCTCATACTTCCCAGTATCTAGGACTATGAAATCAGTAGGGATGTAAAGGCCTTCAACCTTTACTAACACGTCCTCTACTTGTCCATAAGCCTGTTTTCTTGAATTGTCTGCCATCTCCAATGAGATTTTAGTGGCTTGCACCCCAAAGATTCCCAGTTTCTCTATTACAGAGAGGGGCATGAGGTTTATTCCTGAACCAAGGTCACACAGAGCCTTAAAGATCATGGTGCCTATGGTACAAGGTATTAAGAACTTTCCAGGATCCTGTTTCTTCTGAGGCAATGTCAGTTGATCCAGATCACTTAGTTCATTGGTGAACAAGGGAGGTTCATCTTCCCAAGTCTTAATACCAAATAATTTGGCATTCAGCTTCATGATTGCACCAAGGAACTTGGCAGCTTGCTCTTCAGTAACATCCTCATTCTCTTCAGAAGAGGAATACTCATCAGAGCTCATGAATAGCATAAGGAGGTTCAATGGAATCTCTATGGTCTCTAGTTGAGCCTCAGATTCTTTTGGTTCCTCAGAGGGAAGCTCCTTATTGATCACTGGGCGTCCCAGGAGGTCTTCCTCCTTGGGATTCACGTCCTCTCCTTCCTTCACAGGTTCGACCATGGTGATTAATTCAATGGCCTTGCACTCTCCTTTTGGATTTTCTTCTGTATTGCTTGGGAGAGTGCTAGGAGGGATTTCAGTGATCCTTTTACTCACCTGGCCCACTTGTGCCTCCAAATTTCTAATGGATGACCTTGTTTCATTCATGAAACTCACAGTGGCCTTAGATAGATCAGAGACTAAATTTGCTAAGCTAGATGGATTCTGCTCAGAATTCTCTGTCTGTTGGTGAGTGGATGATGGAAAAGGTTTACTATTGTTAAACCTATTTCTTCCACCATTATTAAAGCCTTGTTGAGGCTTTTGATCATTCCATGAGAAATTTGGATGATTTCTCCATGATGGGTAATAGGTGTTTCCATAAGGTTCACCCATATAATTTACCTCTGCTATTGCAGGGTTTTCAGGATCATAAGCTTCTTCTTCAGAAGATGCCTCTTGAGTACTGTTGGATGCAGCTTGCATTCCATTCAGACTCTGAGAAATCATATTGACTTGCTGAGTCAATATTTTATTCTGAGCCAATATAGCATTCAGAGTATCAATTTCAAGAACTCCCTTCTTCATAGGCGTCCCATTATTCACAGGATTCCTTTCAGAAGTGTACATGAACTGGTTATTAGCAACCATGTCAATGAGTTCTTGAGCTTCTGCAGGCATTTTCTTTAGGTGAATGGATCCACCTGCAGAGGTATCCAATGACATTTTAGCTAATTCAGATAGACCATCATAGAATATATCCAGGATGGTCCATTCTGAAAGCATGTCAGAAGGACACTTTTTGGTCAGTCCTTTGTATCTCTCCCAAGCTTCATAGAGGGATTCACCTTCTTTCTGTCTGAAGGTCTGAACATCCACTCTAAGCTTACTCAGCTTTTGAGGAGGAAAGAACTTGGCTAAGAAAGCCTTGACCAGCTTATCCCAAGAGTTCAGGCTATCCTTAGGTTGAGAGTCCAACCATATTCTAGCTCTGTCTCTCACAGCAAACGGGAAAAGCATGAGCCTGTAGACTTTAGGATCTACTCCATTAGTCTTAACAGTATCACATATCTGCAAGAATTCAGTTAAGAACTGAAAAGGATCTTCA
Organism: Arachis ipaensis; assembly: GCF_059453495.1. Classification (NCBI taxonomy): domain Eukaryota; kingdom Viridiplantae; phylum Streptophyta; class Magnoliopsida; order Fabales; family Fabaceae; genus Arachis; species Arachis ipaensis. The sequence goes on from NC_142443.1 coordinate 54,249,500, forward strand.
GATGGAAGTCCATGAAACTTGTAGTTCTGCTGCATCAGAGAAACTAATTGAGGTTTCAGCTCAAAATTGTTTGCTCCAATGGCAGGAATGGAGATGCTTCTTCCATGTAAATTGGAATTTGGTGCAATAAAGTCCCCAAGCATCCTTCTTGCATTATTATTATTTTCGGCTGCCATCTCCTCTTCCTGTTCGAAAATTTCTGAAAGGTTATCTCTGGATTGTTGTAATTTAGCTTCTCTTAGTTTCCTCTTCAGAGTCTTTTCAGGTTCTGGATCTGCTTCAACAAGAATATTCTTGTCCTTACTCCTACTCATATGACAAAGAAGAGGGCACAGAAAAAGTAATAATAATAATAATAATAGGGATCCTTTATACCACAGTATAGAGGTCCTTGTGTGAGTAGAAGAAAAGAAGGGGACAAAGAATGTAATGTAAGGAAAGAAACAGAAGGGTGAGGAGAGCAGAGAAGTGAGATGAGGAGATGTTAGTAGATGAATAAATAAATAGAATAAGATGATAGAGGGAGAATTTCGAAAATAATTTTTGAAAAAGAGTTAGTGATTTTCGAAAATAGTTTTTGAAAAAGGTTAGTAGTTTTTCGAAAATTAAAATAAAAAATCAAAATAATTAGTTAATCAAAAAGAATTTTTGAAAAAGAGGGAAGATATTTTCGAAAATTAGAGAGAGAGAGTTAGTTAGGTAGTTTTGAAAAAGATAAGAAACAAACAAAAAGTTAGTTAGTTAGTTGAAACAAATTTGAAAATCAATTTTTGAAAAGATAAGAAGATAAGAAGTTAGAGAAGATATTTTAAAATCAAATTTTTGAAAAAGATAAGATAAGAAGATATTTTTGAAAAGATATGATTGAAATTAGTTTTGAAAAAAATTTGATTTTAAAAAAAATCACAATTAATGACTTGATTCACAAGAAATCACAAGATATGATTCTAGAACTTAAAGTTTGAATCTTTCTTAACAAGTAACAAACTTGAAATTTTTTAATCAAAACATTAATTGTTGATGTTATTTTCGAAAATTATGAGATAAAATTAAGGAAAAGATTTTTGAAAAATATTTTTATAATTTTCGAAAATAACTAAGAAAAATGAAAAAGATTTGATTTTTGAAAAAGGTTTTGAAAAAGATAAGATTTTTAAATTGAAAATTTGATTTGACTCATAAAAACAACTATATTTTAAAAATTTTTGAAAAAGTCAAATCTAATTTTCGAATTTTTAAGAGAAAAAAAGGGGAAGATATTTTTTTGATTTTTGAAATTTTAATGATGAGAGAGAAAAACATGCAAAATGATGCAATGCATGAAAGTTATGGATCAAAGCAAAGAATGTATGCAAGAATGCTATGAATGTCAAGATGAACACCAAGAACACTTTGAAGATCATGATGAACATCAAGAACTTATTTTTGAAAATTTTATATGCAAAGAAAACATGCAAGACACCAAACTTAGAAATCTTTCATGTTTAGACACTATGAATGCAAAAATGCACATGAAAAACAAGAAAAGATGCAAAACAAGAAAACATCAAGATCAAACAAGAAGACTTACCAAGAACAAGTTGAAGATCATGAAGAACACTATGAATGCATGAATTTTTCGAAAAATACAAGATGAACATGCAATTGACACCAAACTTTAAATCTGACTCAAGACTCAAACAAGAAATACAAAATATTTTTTTGATTTTTTTATGATTTTATGATTTTTTTTTGTATTTTCTTTTAATTTTTTCTTCGAAAATCATTTTGAAAAAGAAAAATAAGGATTCCAAAATTTTTAATATGAATTCTAGGAATCTTATGCTCTTTAGTCTAAAGCTCCAATCAAAGGGTCAGGCATGGCTTAATAGCCAGCTAAGCTTTAGTAAAAATATGAGTGTTTTAAGCCAAAACCTCAGTCCAAAAGAATTTAGACATGGCTTTACAGCCAGCCAGGCTTTAGCATGCTTCATGAAACACTAGAATTCATTTTTAAAAATTCTGAAGAAAAATATATTTTTGAAAACATTTTTATTTAAAAATTTTTTTTTTCAAAAACAAGGGAGAAATTTTTGAAAGAGTTTTGAAAATTTTTTGAAAAGAAAACAAAAAGAAAATTACCTAATCTGAGCAACAAGATGAACCGTCAGTTGTCCAAACTCAAACAATCCCCGGCAACGGCGCCAAAAACTTGGTGCACGAAATTGTGATCTCTGATAATGGCTCCAAGAGCTTGGTGCTCTAATCTCAATTCATAATTTGTCATAACTTCGATACAACTAACCAGCAAGTGCACTGGGTCGTCCAAGTAATAAACCTTACGTGAGTAAGGGTCGATCCCACGGAGATTGTTGGTATGAAGCAATCTATGGTCACCTTGTAAATCTCAGTCAGGCGGATAATAATTGATTATGGAGTTTTCGAAAATTAAATAATAAAAGAAGGATAGAAATACTTATGTAATTCATTGGTGAGAATTTCAGATAAGCGTGTAGAGATGCTTTCGTTCCTCTGAATCTCTGCTTTCCCGCTGTCTCCATCCAATCAGTCTTACTCCTTTCCATGGCTGGCGTTATGTAAGGGCATCACCGTTGTCAATGGTTACATCCCCTCCTCTTATGAAAATGGTCCAAATGCTCTGTCACAGCACGGCTAATCATCTGAGGTTCTCGATCATGCTGGAATAGGATTCACCCTCCTTTTGCGTCTGTCACTACGCCCAACACTCGCGAGTTTAAAGCTCGTCACAGCCATTTAATCCCAGAATCCTACTCAGAATACCACAGACAAGGTTTAGACCTTCCGAATTCTCATGAATGCCGCCATCAATCTAGCTTACACCATGAAGATTCTGATTAAGAGATCTAAGAGATAATCATTCAATCGAAGGTAGAACGGAAGTGGTTTTCAGGCACGCCTTCATGGGGAATGATGATGATTGTCACGTTCATCACATTCAGGTTGAAGTGCGAATGAATATCTTAGAAGCGGAATAAGTTGAATTGAATAGAAAACAGTAGTACTTTGCATTAATCTTTGAGGAACAGCAGAGCTCCACACCTTAATCTATGGAGTGTAGAAACTCTACCGTTGAAAATACATAAGTGAAAGGTCCAGGCATGGCCGAATAGCCAGCCCCCATGATCTAAGAACCTGGCGTCCAAAGATGATCCAAAGATGTTCAAAAGATGTCTAATACAGTAGTAAAAAGTCCTATTTATAATAAACTAGTTACTAGGGTTTACAGAAGTGAGTAATTGATGCATAAATCCACTTCCGGGGCCCACTTGGTGTGTGCTTGGGCTGAGCTTGAAGTCTACACGTGGAGAGATCATTCTTGGAGTTGAACGCCAGCTTTTGTGCCAGTTTGGGCGTTGAACTCCACTTTGCAACTTGTTTCTGGCACTGGACGCCAGAATTGGGGAGAGAGCTGGCGTTGAACGCCAGTTTGCATCGTCTAAACTTGGGCAAAGTATAAACTATTATATATTTCTGGAAAGCCCTGGATGTCTACTTTCCAATGCAATTGGAAGCGCACCATTTCGAGTTCTGTAGCTCCAGAAAATCATTTTGAGTGCAGGGAGGTCAGAATCCAGCAGCATCAGCAGTCCTTCTTTAACCTCTGAATCTAATTTTTGCTCAAGTTCCTCAATTTCAGCCAGAAAATACCTGAAATCATAGAAAAACACAAAAATTCATAGTAAAGTCCAGAAATGTGAATTTTAACATAAAAACTAATGAAAACATCCCTAAAAGTAACTAGATTCTACTAAAAACAATGCCAAAAAGCGTATAAATTATCCGCTCATCACCAGTCTTCTTGTTTGATCTTGATGTTTTCTTGTTTTGTGTCTTTTCTTATTTTTCATGTGCATTTTTGTATTCATAGTGTCTGAACATGAAAGATTCCTAAGTTTGGTGTCTTGCATGTTTTCTTTGCATTGAAAATTTTTCAAAAATATGTTCTTGATGTTCATCATGATCTTCAAAGTGTTCTTGGTGTTCATCTTGACATTCAGAGCATTCTTGCATGCATTCATTGTTTTGATCCATAATTTCCATGCATTGAGCATTTTTAGTGTTTTTCTCTTTCATCATTAACAATTCAAAAATAAAAAAAAAATATCTTTCCTTTTTTCTCTCATAAATTTCGAAAATTTAGATTGACTTTTTCAAAAATTTTTAAAATTCAATTGTTTCTTATGAGTCAAATCAAATTTTCAATTTAAAAATCTTATCTTTTTCAAAATCTTTTCCAAAAATCAAATCTTTTTCATTTTTCTTATTTATTTTCGAAAATTTTAAAAATATTTTTCAAAAATCTTTTTCTTAATTTTATATCATATTTTCGAAAATATCATCAACAATTAATGTTTTGATTCAAAAATTTCAAGTTTGTTACTTACTTGTTAAGAAAGATTCAAACATTAAGTTCTAGAATCATATCTTGTGATTTCTTGTGAATCAAGTCATTAATTGTGATTTTAAAAATCAAATCTTTTTCAAAACTAATTTCAATCATAACTTTTCAAAAATATCTTCTTATCTTATCTTTTTCAAAATCATATCTTTTCATATCATATATTTTCCAAAAATTTGATTCTAAAATATCTTTTCTAACTTCTTATCTTCTTATCTTTTAAAATTTGATTTTCAAAATTTGTTTTAACTAACTCATTGACTTTTTGTTTGTTTCTTATCTTGTTCAAAACTACCTAACTAACTCTCTCTTTCTAATTTTCGAAAATATCTTCCCTCTTTTTCAAAATTTCTTCTTAATTAACTAATTATTTTAATTTTTTATTTTAATTTTCGAAAATTACTAACTTTTTTCAAAAACTATATTCGAAAATCACTAACTCTTTTTCAAAAATTATTTTCGAAAATCCTCTTTTTTCTCTCATCTCCTTCTATTTATTTATTCATCTACTAACATGTCTCCCTCACTCACCAAAAATTTGAACCCTCTCTCTCTGAGTTCAGATTTTCTCTTCTTCTTTTCTTCTACTCACATAAGGGAACCTCTATACTTGGGCAAAAAGGATCTCTATTATTATTATTTTTCTGTTCCCTCTTTTTCATATGAGCAGGAGCAAGGACAAGAACATTCTTGTTGAAGCAGACCCTAAACCTGAAAGGACTCTGAAAAGGAAACTAAGAGAAGCTAAAATACAACAATCTAGAGATAACCTTACAGAAATTTTCTAACAGGAAGAGGAGATGGCAGCCAAAAATAATAATAATGCAAGGAGGATGCTTGGTGACTTTACTGCACCTAATTCCAATTTACATGGAAGAAGCATCTCCATCCCTACCATTGGAGCAAACAATTTTGAGCTTAAACCTCAATTAGTTTCTCTGATGCAACAAAACTGCAAGATTCATGGACTTCCATCTGAAGATCCCTTTCAGTTCTTAACTGAATTCTTGCAGATCTGTGATACTGTTAAGACTAATGGAGTAGATCCTGAAGTCTACAGGCTCATGCTTTTCCCTTTTGCTGTAAGAGACAGAGCTAGAGTGTGGTTGGACTCTCAACCCAAAGATAGCCTGAACTCTTGGGATAAGCTGGTCACGGCTTTCTTAGCCAAGTTCTTTCCTCCTCAAAAGCTGAGCAAGCTTAGAATGGATGTTCAAACCTTCAGACAGAAAGAAGGTGAATCCCTCTATGAAGCTTGGGAGAGATACAAGCAACTGACCAAAAAGTGTCCTTCTGACATGCTTTCAGAATGGACCATCCTGGATATATTCTATGATGGTCTGTCTGAATTAGCTAAGATGTCATTGGATACTTCTGTAGGTGGATCCATTCGCCTAAAGAAAACACCTGCAGAAGCTCAAGAACTCATTGACATGGTTGCTAATAACCAGTTCATGTACACTTCTGAGAGAAATCCTGTGAGTAATGGGATGCCTCAGAAGAAGGGAGTTCTTGAAATTGATACTCTGAATGCCATATTGGCTCAGAATAAAATATTGACTCAGCAAGTCAATATGATTTCTCAGAGTCTGAATGGAATGCAAGCTGCATCCAACAGTACTCAAGAGGCATCTGTGAATTACATGGGTGAACCATATGGAAACACTGATGAGCGGATAATTTATACGCTTTTTGGCATTGTTTTTAGTATGTTTTTAGTAGGATCTAGTTACTTTTAGGGATGTTTTCATTAGTTTTTATGTTAAATTCAAATTTCTGGACTTTACTACGAGTTTATGTGTTTTTCTGTGATTTCAGATATTTTCTGGCTGAAATTGAGGGACTTGAGCAAAAATCAGATCCAGAGGTAGAAGAAGGACTGATAAACCCATATTTCATGAGTTCTTTTGTGCTTAATTTGAGTGATTTATACAATCCTTCACCTACTTATTCACATTAATTGCATGGTTTTACTTTCCCTTCCTTATTATGTCATATTGTGAAAAACATGTTTCCTAAGCTCTAAAAATTAATTATTTTAATTACCTTTATTTCCATTCGATGCCGTGATTAGTGTGTTGAGTAGTTTCAGATTTTCTAAGGCAGAATGACTTAAAGGATGGAAAAGGAAACATACAAAAATGGAAGGAGAAAGCAAAACGGAGCTTTGAAGGAAACTGGTATTCACGCGATCGCATGGACGACGCGATCGCGTGCCAAGCACGAATCAGCAGCGACGCGGCCGCATGACTGACGCGACCGCGCGCCTTAAGCAGAACGCACATGACGCGGTCACATGACTGACGTGACCGCGTGGCAAGGAAAAGCTCCGAATGACGCGACCGCGTGACCCACGCGGACGCGTGACAGAGGCCACGTATCAGAATTTACAGAATATGCCCCCAGCGAATTCTGAAGCCCTTTTTGGCCCAGATCCAAGTACAGATAGCATAGACCAGAGGTTATAAAGTGTGGGAATGCACCCATTCAAAGAGAGCTCGCATATTTTATTTTTTTCAATGATTTAGATTTAGTTGAGAGGGAGATCTTCTCTCTCTCTCTCTTAGGATTTAGGATTTCTTCTTGTTTTAAGAGTGACTCTCAATCCAGGTTTTATATTTCTTTGTTTTAAACTTCCCTTTCACTTTATTTATTTATTCCAGTATCTGAGTTGGCTATTTACCTTAATCATTGGATCTATGAATTCTTCCATGTTGCAGACTGTTATTTGAATTAATGATAATTGAGGTATTTTCAGTTTATGATTCTTCTCTTTGATATAAGTTACCATTGCTTCTCATCTAAGGACATTTTTATTATTCCAGCAATTTTACTTTTTCTCCTTTTGGTCCTGGTTAAGAATTCAGTAACTCAACAGTTATTAAACTCAACATAATTGTTAATCGTTATCTTGCTAATTGAGCTGAACTTAAGTAATCCCAACCTTTTCTTAGGAAATAAATAGGATTCAAAGGTCAATTTAATTAGTCCCTTGACTTTCCTTTGCCCTAGTAAAGGTTGACCAAGTAGAGTTTAGATTCAACTTTCATCATAGTTGAGAGAGATAACTACGTTGGACCTCCAACTTCTCTTACCTCGCCAAAAGTCTGCTTTACAGTATTTATTTATTTTAATTGCCATTTATTTTACTTGTCATTCAAATTACTTGCTTCTCATCTTTTAAACCCCGCTTACAACCTTTATAGCCGATAATAAGAACATACTTCCTCGCAGTTCCTTGAGAAGACGACCCGAGGTTTGAATACTCGGTTAACAATTTCTAAAGGGGTTTGTTACTTGTGACACCCAAAACGTTTGTATGAAAGGACTTTTGAAGGTTTAGAAACTATACTTGCAACGAGGATTCATCCGCGAATTTCTAGACCACGCAAAAGTTCTCTCATCAAAATGGCGCCGTTGCCGGGGAACTGTTAACGTGTGCCTTATTATTGGTTATTGTAAATATTTTTCTTTTGCTTGTTTATTTATTTTTGTTTTTCCTTTTTATCTTTATTTGCTACTATGAACTCTCACCCCTCTCGCTTTGAGTTTGGTTCTAATATTGTTAAAGGAAATAGAAGTTACAGCAGGAATGTGTACCAAGGTCAGACCAATCAAGGATGGATGGAACCAAGAGGATCTAATCAACCCTTTTGGCAGCAACACCCTCCGAGATATCCTGGACAAAGACCATTCTACAGTGCATACCCAGCTGAAAGACATGGTGGACAACCTTGTAACTACCAACAAGCCCCACCCCGTGCATATAAACCATCCTTTCAACATAACCTCGAACCACCACACTCACAAGCCTCTCTTCACCATTCGCCACCATATGATCCTTCATTACCCCAATACCAATCCAATCACTCCCAATCACCACCACTTTCCTTTGTAGCATGTCCAAGTCCAGCAACCCGAGAAGCAGAGGATCGCCTAAAGGAAACAGTAAGAAAATTTCAAACAACCATTCAACAACTGGAGCAAGTGATAATTCAATGGGCATCTAGGTGCTCAAATACACAAGGATCAGCCACAGCTCCATGTGGACAGCCCAATGAAGAGCATAGCATGAAGGAGATACCAGAAGCACCAGTGGACAAGACAGAGAATGAATTTGTACTAGAACAATTGGAAGAAGCTGTCTTTGTTCAAGAAGAAGAGTTGATTGAAGACCTAGGAGATGCTGAACTTCCATGGGAATCCAGAATTGAGGAAAACTCCGTCCAGGATGCTACAGTTGATGCTAAGGAGGATATTTCTCCAAGGCAAGTCGTTTATGAAAAATCAGACGGAATAATCCAAGAAATAAATTCCCTTAATGATGATAGTCACAAGTCTAGCTCTCTTAGTGATGAACTTGCATCCGCAAGTGAATTCTTTGAGATCAAAGAATTTTCCCCAAGTGAATATGAAGATGATGCGGAGGTAGATTTCTCTCAACCTCCAATCAATGACTCAAGTGATGAGGAAGACATAGAAGACTTTGACCAGGACACAGATACAATTGAAGATCTTTGCAAAGAAGTGGAGGAATTCACAGAAGAACACAAAGAAATGGAACTTGCAGAACCACCAAAAACACCTATCCCAAGGCCATTACCACTTAATACAAGCTTCAAGTGGGTACAATCCTTAACTTATAACTTTACTTATTCACTTGAATATGGTTTGCTTGAAACAGATGGCCAGCTTAGAGCTCTCTGTGGCTTTAAGAGTAAGAGGGAAATGGCTCGTACTCAGAGCTGGTGCACAAGGTTCAATAAGGTTCCACGCTTCACCTCGAAGTACACGGATTGGTATCATGCTAAATTGTATGGATCACGGAGAACGTTTGGTCACCACGGTGAGATTCTACTTTTTAACCCGCCCGAATGGAAACATGTAGATCAAGACGGAGGCGGATTTAAAAGCAAGGCTTGGAATCCTGGAGTTTATTCTGACATTCGTCGTCCCGGGAGCCTGAAAATCTGTTTGAAGCTGTTCGGAAGCTTTACATGCCTAGTTTGGGACCCCGGAGGCTATTGGCATTCCAAGCACTGGTGGAGATTTTTAGACGAATTTATACATAAACCACCATAACATGATACTCCTCCAATGTCCAACTTAAGGACTTTAACTAAAAGTGCTAGGTGGGAGACAACCCACCATGGTATGGTCGCTTCTTTTTCAATTTATTTCTTATTAATTGCTTTCATTTTTCCTTTTTCATTTTAATTTATTAAACCTGGAATCATGCATAGCATTCATGTTAATCATTGCATTCTGCATTTTTCATGCATATAAAAAAAAAAGGGGTGCACGACGCGACCGCATGCCCCATGCGATCGCGTCATACTGCGAAAAACACCACCCGCGCGACCGCGTGACCCACGCGGCCGCGTGATATATATATCGGCGTAAGGATCCAACGAACAGAAAGTTAGGCTGGAATCGTGGGGCCCATGTGCGTTTTGCACAAATTGGCCCACGCGATCGCATGCCCCATGCGATCGCGTCACTTGCACAATACCAATCCCATGCGACCGCGTGAGCGACGTGATCGCGTCGCATGGATTGCACATCACCCCAAAAGGAGACAAAGAGTTGTGCTAAAACGGCGTTGGAGTCGTGCGTTTAGCACGAATTCCAGCAACGCGATCGCGTGACTCACGCGATTGCGTCACCCCTCTTTCCCCCCTCCCATGCGATCGCGCGACGCACGCGATCGCGTCACTCCCATTTTCACCTCAACCACGCGACCGCATACCCCACGCGGCCGCGTGGATTCGAAAGTATAACCCCCCAGTCACGCGAACCCTATTAGTCACGCAGCCCCCCCACCCCCAACCCTCTTCTCCCTCTCTGCTTCTTCTCCCTCCAACAACCACCCAGCACCACCCAGCCGCCACCGCGCCACCACCCAGACGCCGCCGCCGTCCAGACACCGCCGCCGCAACCCCCTCCCCTCCCTTCTTCTCCCTACTTCCTCTCTCCTCCTGATGCCAGGACATTTTGGCCAGTTTCACTGACCTTTTATTTACTGTTTTTAGGGTAGTTTCATGTATTTTCTTAGGAAATAAGCTAGTTTTGGGTAGATATTCACTTACATCTTGATTCAAGCATACATTGTGCACTTTACATGATTTCATGAGAATTTTGCATGAATTATGTGATAAATTGGATGATGCATGATCCCATGATTAAGAGCAAGACTTTGATGCACTTTGTTTGATTGATTTCAGGCCAAAAGAAGAAGAGAAGAGCCACGATAGTGGCTACGTTAGTTACACTAACGTCGAAGGAAGGAAAGCCACAACGTTAGTAAGAAAAGTTAGTGGCATTAACTTTGAAGAAAGGAAATGGAGCCAATGTTAGTGACACTTAACATTATCACTAACGTTGGACCAAGCTCATAAGTGGCCACGTTAGTTGCCACGTTAACTTAGTTAACGTGGCCTCTAACGTTAAGAAGAAAAGGGGAAGCCAACGTTAGTGTCATTCAACTTTCTCACTAACGTTGGCCAAGTCACAAGAAGCCACGTTAACTCCCACGTTAACCTAGTTAACGTGGAAGCTAACGTGAAGAAACTAGGTGGTCGACAACGTTAGTGACACCAAACATTGTCACTAACGTTGGGATGAACACACACTATCCCCAAGAAGCCACGTTAACTCCCACGTTAACCTAGTTAACGTGGAAGTTAACGTGAAGAAGAGAAGTTGTCGACAACGTTAGTGACACCAAACATTGTCACTAACGTTGCCAACACAAGCCACTATGAGCCACGTTAACTCCCACGTTAACTTAGTTAACGTGGCACTTGGCAGCCTGACCATGCCTTCTTCAAACACGCATAACATGAGCCACAAAGCTCCAAATGAGGTGATTCCAGTGGCATTGGAAAGTAGAATTCCAGAGCTTTCCAAGCATATATGGCACTATATGGTTGACACTAAATTTGAGGGAGAAAACCTGCCCCGAAAGTGCAATGATGAACATGGTGTCAACCTGTATTAAGGCCAACTGACCTCTTCACCTTCCAAGAAATGTAACTCGAGTTGTAGAGCTCTAAATGATGTGCTTCCAAAAGCATTGGAAAGTAGACATCTAGGGCTTTCCAACAATATATAATAGTATGGGGTGGACACTAAGTTTGAGCTTCAGAAACTGGCAATAATGAAGCCCTGATCGCTAGCGTTATTGGCAATCAACATTTCCAGTAACGTTGGCATATATGCTAGCGACCATGTCCACTTCAAAGGAGCATAACTTGAGCTACCAAGGTCCAATTGAGGTGATTTTAGTTGCGTTAGAAAGCTGACATTCAGAGCTTTCCAACGATATATAATACTTTATGGTGGGCATGAAATTTGAGCACAAACAAGAGGCATCTTTTAAGCCCCAAAAACACCAACTGGGCAGCAAGTGCAACGTTAGCCACAATAACTTTAGCACTAACGCCACACTTGTAGCGTTAGTGTGGCTAACTTTAGCACCAACTTTAGCCCCTGGACCTCAAATTAACTCACTTCTCTCTCAAGTCCACTTCAAAGCTCAAGCAAGCAAGCCCACAAGTGTCAACCAATCAAGGCCACAAGAAGCATCTAGAATAGGAATTTTCATTTTATTGTAATTTGCTTTTAATTTCATTTTTGTAATTTAGGAGAGCCTATATAAAGGCCTTAGTTTTTACATTCAAGGGAGGCTGGAAATTCTGAGAATTGGGGAATTAGGGGATTGAAGAGGGGTCTTCGGACTCCCTTCCCTCACACACTTTTCCTTTTCTTTCTTTGTACTTTTCATTTATGAATTTGGAAGTTTTATTTTCAGTTTTTATCTTCATCTTTACTTTTCTGCACTTTCTTTCTTTTCTATTTTTGTAGAGCAATGATCAACTAACTCTTTACATTAGGGTTAGAGAGCTCTATTGTGATTCAATGGATCAATTGTAGTTCTTATTCTTCTTCTTCTTTCTTTTCTCTTGATTTTACTTGAAAGCTTTCGGTCTTCATCCAATTGGGTAGTTATCTTGGAAAAGAAGCTATTCATACTTGAATCTCTTCTGAACCTTGAAAGAGGAATGAAGAGATCAAGCTAGAAATACTTTCTCATGCTGGACCAAATTGGGTTTGGATGGATATGTGACTATAATCCTCTCAACACTTGATTTGGGAAATGCATGTAGTATAATCAGTGACCATACTTCATCTCTTCTCATGAGCAATTGACCAAAAAATTGGCTATTGATCAAGATTTGAGAGATTGAATTACAAGAAATTATAATTCAATCACTTAAGATTGCCAAGGAGATCAATGAGTGCATTGATTGAGGAAGAGATGAGAATGAACATGATCCGGAGGGTTGCAATATCTCTTGATCCCAATGTTCATTTTATTTTTAGTTCTTACATTTACTTTTCTTGTCATTTTACTTCTCTGCACTTTATTGCTTTCTTTACTTTTCTGTCAATTTACATTTCCTTGTTACTTATCACTCCATTATGATTCGTCTAACTAGGATAATCAATTAACCATTGATTGCTTAATCCATTAATCTCTGTGGGATTCGACCTCACTCTATTGTGAGTTTCACTTGACGACAATTCGGTACACTTGCCGAAGGGAGATTTGTTGAGAGACAAGTTTCCACCCGCATCAAGTTTATGGCGTCCTTGCCGGGGATTAATTGTGATTAACAAATTACCGGTTGATTGATTTACTAGATTAGACACTTTTCTTTTGTCTTTATTTTCTTTTGTTTCTTTATTTTCTTTTGCTAACCAACTGTTTGTGATATTGCCTCACTGGGAATTTCCTCATCTGTGACAAGGGGAATTCCAAATCTCTTTTATCTTGGTGATTGTTATTTGATACAGAGTATTTTATAGAAAAATGGAGTATAGATCATCCTTTGGTCAATCAAACATCATGGGAAACTCTGCACCACCACAGAATGATTTACATTACTATGCACATGGTGGATGGGAGTATCAAGAACATGAAATGGGGTGCTTCCCAGGGTCACAAAATGGTTCATATTTTGATGACTTTGATCACTTCTCAAGTTGTACCTGGGAAGATCAAAACAAAAGAAATTTCACTTATTCACACCCCATTCATCAAGAGCCATCATCCTTTAATTATTCAACCTCACCTCTGAGCCTTTCGCATCAAAACCCCTCACCACTTGGATATGCCTCAACACAAAATTCCTTTCCACATCCATATAATTCATCTCACCACTCACACAATGCATTCCATTACACACAAAATTCTTCTCACAGTCCACAAAACCCATATCATTACTCACAAAAGTCATACCACTCTCAGAACATAAAACCACAAAACAACCAATTCCATTCACAAAGTAGCCACCCTCAACCTCCAAATTTCACCCCAGCTGCACACCCTCCCCTCGAGGATAAGCTATCAAGGATAGAGAACCTACTAGCAATGCTCTTGGAAGAATCTAAGGACACAAGGACTTTCCAAGAGGAAGTAAAAACCATTATGCAGAACCGGTGGGTTGCCATTAAGAAGCTTGAGACACAAGTTGGATATCTATCAAAGCAAATCACTACCCACACTTCTCTCAATGATACCATGGCAAACCCAAGGGAGGAATCAGAAGAACAAGAAAAAGAGGCACCCATACCAAGTGAGATTTCTATGAAGAAGGAGGAGGTTATGAGGGTATATAAGCCTAAGGCTCCATACCCACAGAGGTTACTAGTGGTGACAAAGGAACATGCAAACTCACTCCCAAAAGACTCAATGCAACATCATGTAGAAGAAAGGGAGGAAGTCAATCAAGGGAGTCCACACTCCAAGGAAACAAAGAGTTGCATAGAGGGTGAGTTCATTGAACCACCAATTCAAGAAGTTCTTGATGAAGAGGATGCTCCAACCATCATACAATATCCAAGTCCTGAAATCAAGGTGGTAAAGGCAATCAACATGAACACTAACAAAAGGATGGTGACCAAGAGAAGAAGGACAATATTCATGAAGAAGAAAAGGTCAACCAAAAGCCATCCCACCCCTACCCCAACAAGCAAGTTTACTCAAGCTAACAACAGAAGAAGGCTTGCTGGGGAGAGGCACTCAAAACAAGGGGCATTAACTGGCTCCTCTTTCCTCTTGAGGCCATTCCTCTTAACAAACTGGAAGAAGAGGAAGAAAGTCGTGAACAACATGTCAAGCTAATGACATTAAAAGAGCGCTTGTTGGGAGGCAACCCAACTGTAGGTAACATTTTCTTGCTTTGCTTAGTTTACTTTCAATAATTTGACATATGATTGCACTCTAAGTTTGGTGTTGCCATGCAACAATTTGAATTTCAATCTTCACTGGGTACTTGCAACATTCTAGATTGACAGTGGCACACTAAGTTTGGTGTTGCCACTTAACTTTCATGCAAAGTACCATGCCAACACCACTTATTAATACATCAAAATTGTCTCTGTTTTACTTCTTGTGCTTTTGTTGTGATCCATAATCTTGCTTGCTGAAACACATGCATACTCACACTTTATTTTAAGACATTCATGATCCATCATAAACCCCGTCACCACTGTTTTAATTGTTGCTTGAGTATAAGCAATCATTCTTTGTCTGGTGTGGGAAGGGGAAGAATAGGAGGAAAAGGGCAACAACAATGAAGATAAAATACAAGGTGGTAAAGTTCCTTTCTCCTCTTACTTATTTCCAGCACTTTAATTTGCATGATTGTCTTCTATGTTCTTTGTATGTATGTGTGCTTTCTCCTTGTGAATAAGCATGTCAAATCTGTCTTTTAAACTTTTTTTATTGATTAAGGCTGTGTTTTCTAGTCTGAATGTCATTACTGCATCCTTACTTTGCTTACTTGTATGCTTGTCCCTTTTGAATCAAATGAAAAGATAATGGGTGTTTTATAAAAGACCAGAGTAGAGTTCATACTATGGAGTAAGTTCCTGAGTTTGTGGTGTGATCATAAGTTAGCTAAGTTGGTTCAACCACAAGGTGGGAAGACAACTATCTGTCCTGAATCATATGCTTTGAACACACCCCATGAGACTAACTAAATAACAAGATCCTAATAAGAAAAAGGGGAAAAGAAAAATGAAAGTGGAAAAATAAAAGAAAAAGAGTAAGCAATAATGCTAGGCACCAATGGTTTTAATCTTGAAGCATGTGTCTGTGGTGTTCCTGTGTGAGGGATTTACTCGGATGAATAAGCTCTTAGGGGTGCCTTATCACTTGGTAACTTGGGTTAACTAACTCGGGATTATCAGCTGAAAGTCTACTATCAAGAGTAACCCTCAATACAGAGCATTTAGTAACCCAAAGAGGTGCTAGACACCAAGGTCTCAAGAAAAGAAAATAAATAAACCATATGCCTGTGGTGTGTATATATGGGGGAGAGACTTGAGCAAGTAAGTCCTTAGGGGTGCTTCAACACCTAGCACCTTGAACCAACTGGTTCGGGAGTGTTGGCTGAAAGCTTATTTTAAAGAGTTGCCCCCTTACAGAACACTTAGCTTAAAGAACACAAATAAGCCCTGAAATGACAACAAAAGGATCAATGAATAAAAGTCTCATGGGATGCAATCACAGTGAGTATTCTAGGACATGATAAAGGTCTGAAAGCCAGGAATGAACCTAAGTTGCTATGCATGAAACCACCATAAAACCAGGGACATGACTTCCACAAGAATGACTCATTTCTCTTGGCATTCCATTCATCATTCTCTTGTTCCAGTACTTGCTTAGGGACAAGCAAGCTTTAAGTTTGGTGTTGTGATGCCAGGACATTTTGGCCAGTTTCACTGACCTTTTCTTTACTGTTTTTAGGGTAGTTTCATGCATTTTCTTAGGAAATAAGCTAGTTTTGGGTAGATATTCACTTACATCTTGATTCAAGCATACATTGTGCACTTTACATGATTTCATGAGAATTTTGCATGAATTATATGATAAATTGGATGATGCATGATCCCATGATTAAGAGCAAGACTTTGATGCACTTTGTTTGATTGATTTCAGGCCAAAAGAAGAAGAGAAGAGCCACGATAGTGGCTACGTTAGTTACACTAACGTGGGCACTAACGTGGAAGGAAGGAAAGCCACAACGTTAGTAAGAAAAGTTAGTGGCATTAACTTTGAAGAAAGAAAATGGAGCCAACGTTAGTGACACTTAACATTATCACTAACGTTGGACCAAGCTCATAAGTGGCCACGTTAGTTGCCACGTTAACTTAGTTAACGTGGCCTCTAACGTTAAGAAGAAAAGGGGAAGCCAACGTTAGTGTCATTCAACTTTCTCACTAACGTTGGCCAAGTCACAAGAAGCCACGTTAACCTAGTTAACGTGGAAGCTAACGTGAAGAAACTAGGTGGTCGACAACGTTAGTGACACCAAACATTGTCACTAACGTTGGGATGAACACACACTATCCCCAAGAAGCCACGTTAACTCCCACGTTAACCTAGTTAACGTGGAAGTTAACATGAAGAAGAGAAGTTGTCGACAACGTTAGTGACACCAAACATTGTCACTAACGTTGCCAACACAAGCCACTATGAGCCACGTTAACTCCCACGTTAACTTAGTTAACGTGGCACCTGGCAGCCTGACCATGCCTTCTTCAAACATGCATAACATGAGCCACAAAGCTCCAAATGAGGTGATTCCAGTGGCATTGGAAATTAGAATTCCAGAGCTTTCCAAGCATATATGGCACTATATGGTTGACACTAAATTTGAGGGAGAAAACCTGCCCCGAAAGTGCAATGATGAACATGGTGTCAACCTGTATTAAGGCCAACTGACCTCTTCACCTTCCAAGAAGTGTAACTCGAGTTGTAGAGCTCCAAATGATGCGCTTCCAAAGGCATTGGAAAGTAGACATCTAGAGATTTCCAACAATATATAATAGTATGGGGTGGAAACTAAGTTTGAGCTTCAGAAACTGGAAATAATGAAGCCCTGATCGCTAGCGTTATTGGCAATCAACATTTCCAGTAACGTTGGCATATATGCCAGCGACCATGTCCACTTCAAAGGAGCATAACTTGAGCTACCGAGGTCCAATTGAGATGATTTCAATTGCGTTAGAAAGCTGACAATCAGAGCTTTGCAACGATATATAATACTCTATAGTGGGTATGAAATTTGAGCACAAACAAGAGGCATCTTTTAAGCCCCAAAAACACCAACTGGGCAGCAAGTGCAACGTTAGCCACAATAACTTTAGCACTAACGCCACACTTGTAGTGTTAGTGTGGCTAACTTTAGCACTAACTTTAGCCCCTGGACCTCAACTTAACTCACTTCTCTCTCAAGTCCACTTCAAAGCTCAAGAAAGCAAGCCCACAAGTGTCAACCAATCAAGGCCACAAGAAGCATCTAGAATAGGAATTTTAGTTTTATTGTAATTTGATTTTAATTTCATTTTTGTAATTTAGGAGAGCCTATATAAAGGCCTTAGTTTTTACATTCAAGGGAGGCTGGAAATTCTGAGAATTGGGGAATTAGGGGATTGAAGAGGGGTCTTCGGACTCCCTTCCCTCACACACTTTTCCTTTTCTTTCTTTGTACTTTTCATTTATGAATTTGGAAGTTTTATTTTCAGTTTTTATCTTCATCTTTACTTTTCTGCACTTTCTTTCTTTTCTATTTTTGTAGAGCAATGATCAACTAACTCTTTACATTAGGGTTAGAGAGCTCTATTGTGATTCAATGGATCAATTGTAGTTCTTATTCTTCTTCTTCTTTCTTTTCTCTTGATTTTACTTGAAAGCTTTCGGTCTTCATCCAATTGGGTAGTTATCTTGGAAAAGAAGCTATTAATACTTGGATCTCTTCTGAACCTTGAAAGAAGAATGAAGAGATCAAGCTAGAAATGCTTTCTCTTGCTGGACCAAATTGGGTTTGGATGGATATGTGACTATAATCCTCTCAACACTTGATTTGGGAAATGCATGTGGTATAATCAGTGACCATACTTTATCTCTTCTCATGAGCAATTGACCAAGGAATTGGCTATTGATCAAGATTTGAGAGATTGAATTACAAGAAATTATAATTCAATCACTTAAGATTGCCAAGGAGATCAATGAGTGCATTGATTGAGGAAGAGATGAGAATGAACATGATCCGGAGGGTTGCAATATCTCTTGATCCCAATGTTCATTTTATTTTTAGTTCTTACATTTACTTTTCTTGTCATTTTACTTCTCTGCACTTTATTGCTTTCTTTACTTTTCTGTCAATTTACATTTCCTTGTTACTTATCACTCCATTATGATTCGTCTAACTAGGATAATCAATTAACCATTGATTGCTTAATCTGTTAATCTCTGTGGGATTCGACCTCACTCTATTGTGAGTTTCACTTGACGACAATTCGGTACACTTGCCGAAGGGAGATTTGTTGAGAGACAAGTTTCCACCCGCATCACCTCCCCTCTCCACCACTGCCCTCCGCGACCACCGCCCACCACCGTCGGCCATCCAGCCGCGCCGCCCTCTCCGCCACCCACCCGCAACCCCCCTCCCTTCCTCTATCCCTAACCCTAAGACCCTATCCCCTTTCCCGCACAGCCGGAACTTCTTAGCCTTGGGCCACAGACCACCACCATTCACTGCTACTGATGAGTCAGCCCCACCGTCTGCTGGACCCTCTTCCTCCACTGCTGCACCACCTACCCCTGCTACCACCACTGCACCTCCACCTGCCACAGAGCCCGTCTATCATCTGGTGCACCGCTTGTTCCGACGACTTGACCAGATGGAGCGTCGCAACAAGCGGCGCTATGAGCACCTAAAGCTGATGATACGATCCGGTGACATCCCCTCCGAGCCCGACACACCGTCCGAGGCATCTGAGGAGGAGGCGGATACGCCCGAGGTAGAGACCCATCCCCAGGAGGCAGCACCAGCCGCACCACAGGCAGCGGTCCCACATCAGATTGAGGCTGCGGATCTTGAGATCCCGATCCAGTCAGCACCTCCTTCACAGCAGCCAGACCCTCAGCCCACCACCACCACTGAGACTCTAGCTACCATCCCTCCCAGTGATGACACTCCTTCACACCCGGCTTGATTGAGCATCGGGGACGATGCTTCCTTTTAAGTGTGGGGAGGTCGCCATCTCTGGCGTTTATTTTGGTGAACCACTACATACTTTTTCTTTTATTTTATTTTGGATATTTTTCTGTATTTTTCTTTTTACTGTTATTTTCTGAGTACTTATACATTGCTTTTATGTATTTTTACTCTATTTTCTGCATTTTGCATCTTTAGTTCATATTTTAGCCATTTAGTTTATCTTAGTTATTAGTTTAGTTTGCAATTCTTATTTATTAGTGGATTAATTAGTATAGTTTACCCTTTTTAGCATAAGATAGTATAGTTTAAATTGAAAAATATAAAAAGGAAGTAAGCTAGGAAATTGAACATAACAGATTTAAATCCACAAGCCTTATATATAGCATTACATGATGTAGTTAAGCTGACAACATTTCATCAAGGAGGAACATTAAAACTTTAAAGCCACCCTAAATAATTTTTTTATGAGAATAATGGGAATTTTTAACTAAACTTGCATACAATATATAAATGATATATGATGCTTGAGTTAGAGAACATACAGCCTGTGAGTCTTGAGCTTAATTGTATGGTTGCATTCAAACTATAATTTCATTTCTGTGTGTTTCATTTCTTTTTATTCTGATGTTCTTCACTTTGCTTTAATCTATATGTCCAATTATAGAATATAAAATGTAGATACATACCAAGAGAATGATTGAGGCCATCATTTGATTTCAGCTCACTTGCCCCAAATTAGCTACCTTTTACATCACCCTTGTTAGCCCCCTTTAGCCTTTTAAAACCCCTTTATTCTATTTAGCCAAATTACTAGCCTTAAGCAGAAAAACAAAAGAAAATCCCAAGTGAATCCTTGGTTAGCTTAAGATAGAAAATTATGAATAGAGTTAAATGTGGGAAACCTTTTGGGAACATGGATAATAGAAACAAAAGGTAGAAAAGTTAAAAGGAATAAAATAAAATTTGGGAAGCATGCTCATGAGAAAATCTAAGTGATTCAATTACCATGTGCATTAAAAAAAAAAAAGAGAGAGAGAGAGTTATTTTTCAGCATTTAAATAAAAGGGGATACAAAAGAAATTCCCCAATGCAAAATAAAAACAATGCACATGGGATAAAAATAAAAAGTGAAACATGAGCTTGTAACAATAAGTGGGATAATATGGGAGAATAGGTAAAGAAGTTTTATCTTGCAAAAAATGTATGTTAGGTGAAATCCTAGTCTAATTAAGGATTCACTTATTAGCTCACTTAACCCTATACATAAATCCTCACCTTTACCTTGACCCCATTACAACCTCAATTAAAGACCTCATGACTTTTTGGTATGACTATATTCTATAATTGTTGATTGGTTAGATGAAGAACAAAGCTATAGAAAGCAAGAATAAAAAGAAAAATAGAGTGAATAAACCCAATAAACACTGAGTGACTAGAGAGTAAACACAAAATCCAGTGAGGGTTCTATAACTCATCAACATATATCTGTGCTTATATTTACTAATTGTTTTGCAAGTTTGTACAATATTTTCTTTCCCATCTCATTTGCTAAAATGCTTTATTATTTAAGGGTTGACTATATATATATACATGACTCCTTGAGAATGTGAATTAACTTGACTACATATAAGCTTTATATATAAGCGAATAATTTAGAGTTGCATGATGCATCATTCATTTAGGTAGTTGCATTTAAATTAGGTTGCATTACATGACATTCCATCACTTTAACTTTAATTATTTACCTTGGATTTAGCATGAGGACATGCTAGTGTTTAAGTGTGGGGAGGTTGATAAACCCATATTTCATGAGTTCTTTTGTGCTTAATTTGAGTGATTTATACAATCCTTCACCTACTTATTCACATTAATTGCATGGTTTTACTTTCCCTTCCTTATTATGTCATATTGTGAAAAACATGTTTCCTAAGCTCTAAAAATTAATTATTTTAATTACCTTTATTTCCATTCGATGCCGTGATTAGTGTGTTGAGTAGTTTCAGATTTTCTAAGGCAGAATGACTTAAAGGATGGAAAAGGAAACATACAAAAATGGAAGGAGAAAGCAAAACGGAGCTTTGAAGGAAACTGGTATTCACGCAATCGCATGGACGACGCGATCGCATGCCAAGCACGAATTAGCAGCGACGCGGCCGCATGACTAACGCGACCGCGCGCCTTAAGCAGAACGCACATGATGCGGTCGCATGACTGACACGATTGCGTGGCAAGGAAAAGCTCC
This sequence comes from Arachis ipaensis, assembly GCF_059453495.1. Lineage (NCBI taxonomy): Eukaryota > Viridiplantae > Streptophyta > Magnoliopsida > Fabales > Fabaceae > Arachis > Arachis ipaensis. The sequence continues at coordinate 54,271,239 of NC_142443.1, forward strand.
GAATGACGCGACCGCGTGACCCACGCGGACGCGTGACAAAGGCCACGTATCAGAATTTACAGAATACGCCCCTAGCGAATTTTGAAGCTCTTTTTGGCTCAGATCCAAGTACAGACAGCATAGACCAGAGGTTATAAAGTGTGGGAATGCACCCATTCAAAGAGAGCTCGCATATTTTATTTTTTTCAATGATTTAGATTTAGTTGAGAGGGAGATCTTCTCTCTCTCTCTCGTAGGATTTAGGATTTCTTCTTGTTTTAAGAGTGACTCTCAATCCAGGTTTTATATTTCTTTGTTTTAAACTTCCCGTTCACTTTATTTATTTATTCCAGTATCTGAGTTGGCTATTTACCTTAATCATTGGATCTATGAATTCTTCCATATTGCAGACTGTTATTTGAATTAATGATAATTGAGGTATTTTCAATTTATGATTCTTCTCTTTGATATAAGGACATTTTTATTATTCCAGTAATTTTACTTTTTCTCCTTTTGGTCCTGGTTAAGAATTCAGTAACTCAACAGTTATTAAACTCAACATAATTGATAATCGTTATCTTGTTAATTGAGCTGAACTTAAGTAATCTCAACCTTTTCTTAGGAAATAAATACGATTCAAAGGTCAATTTAATTAGTCCCTTGACTTTCCTTTGCCCTAGTAAAGGTTGACCAAGGGGAGTTTAGATTCAACTTTCATCATAGTTGAGAGAGATAACTACGTTGGACCTCCAACTTCTCTTACCTCGCCAAAAGTCTGCTTTACAGTATCTATTTATTTTAATTGCCATTTATTTTACCTGTCATTCAAATTACTTGCTTCTCATCTTTTAAACCCCGCTTACAACCTTTATAGCCAATAATAAGAACATACTTCCTCGCAGTTCCTTGAGAAGACGACCCGAGGTTTGAATACTCGGTTAACAATTTCTAAAGGGGTTTGTTACTTGTGACACCCAAAACATTTGTATGAAAGGACTTTTGAAGGTTTAGAAACTATACTTGCAACGAGGATTTATCCGCGAATTTCTAGACCACGCAAAAGTTCTCTCATCAAGGACTGCTAATGCTGTTGGATTCTGATCTCCCTGCACTCAAAGTGGATTTTCTGGAGCTACAAAACTCAACATGGCGCGCTTCCAATTGCGTTGGAAAGTAGACATCCAGGGCTTTCCAGCAATATATAATAGTCCATACTTTGGCCAAGTTTAGATGACGTAAAAGGGCGTTGAACTCCAGTTCTACGCTGCTGTCTAGAGTTAAACGCCAGAAACACGTCACAAACCAGAGTTGAACGCCAGAAACACGTTACAACCTGGCGTTCAACTCCAAAAGAATCCTCTGCACGTGGAAAGCTAAAGCTCAGCCCAAGCACACACCAAGTGGGCCCCGGAAGTGGATTTATGCATCAATTACTTACTTCTGTAAACCCTAGTAGCTAGTTTATTATAAATAGAACTTTTTACTATTGTATTAGACATCCTGGATTGTATTTTTGATCCTGTGATCACGTTTTGGGGGCTGGCCATTCGGCCATGCCTGGACCTTTTACTTATGTATTTTCAACGGTAGAGTTTCTACACTCCATAGATTAAGGTGTGGAGCTCTGTTGTTCCTCATGAATTAATGCAAAGTACTACTGTTTTTCTATTCAACTCAACTTATTCCGCTTCTAAGATATTCATTCGCACTTCAACATGAATGTGATGAACGTGACAATCATCATCATTCCCCCATGAACGCGTGCCTGACAACCACTTCCGTTCCATCTTAGATTGGATGATTATCTCTTGGATCTCTTAATCAGAATCTTCGTGGTATAAGCTAGATTGATGGGGGCATTCATGAGAATCCGGAAAGTCTAAACCTTGTCTGTGGTATTCCGAGTAGGATTCTGGGATTGAATGACTGTGACGAACTTTAAACTCGCGAGTGCAGGGCGTAGTGACAGACGCAAAAAGAGGGTGAATACTATTCTAGTATGATCGAGAACCTCAGATGAATAGCCGTGCTGTGATAGAGCATTTGGACCATTTTCACAAGAGGATAGGATACAACCATTGACCATGGTGATGCCTCCAGATGATTAGCCATGCAGTGACAGCGCATTAGACCATTTTCACAGAGAGGATGAAAAGTAGCCATTGACAATGGTGATGTCCTTACATAAAGCCAGCCATGGAAATGAGTATGATTGATTGGATGAAGACAGCAGGAAAGCAGAAGTTCAGAGGGACAAAAGCATCTTTATACCTATATCTGAAATTCTCACCAATGATATACATAAGTATTTCTATCTTTATTTTCTGTCTATTTCTTATTTATTTTCGAAAACTCCATAACTATTTTATATCCGCCTGACTGAGATTTACAAGGTGACCATAGCTTGCTTCATACCAACAATCTCCGTGGGATCGACCCTTACTCACGTAAGGTTTTATTACTTGGACGACCCAGTGCACTTGCTGGTTAGTTGTATCGAAGTTGTGAATGAAAAATGATTTATTAAGACGTGCGTACAGAGTTTTTGGCACCGTTGCCTGAGATCACAATTTCGTGCACCAAGTTTTTGGCGCCATTGCCGGGGATTGTTCGAGTTTGGACAACTGACGGTTCATCTTGTTGCTTAGATTGGGTAATTTTCTTCTTATTTTCAAAAAAAAAAGTTTTCAAAAAAAAATCTTCAAAAATTTCTCATCTGTTTTCGAAAATTATTCTAAAATTTTTAAGAATGAATTCTAGTGTTTCATGAAGCATGTTGAAGTTTGACTGGCTGTAAAGCCATGTCTAAATTCATTTGGACTGGGGCTTTCAACCCAACATTATCAAGAGCAAGCTAGTTGTTGCTAATCCACCTGCTGCTGTTCCAGATCCAAAAGATTTACATGCTAAAGCTTGACTGGCTATTAAGCCATGTCTAACCCTCAGATTGGAGCTTTAGAATAAGAGTGCAAGATTCCTGGAATTCATATTAAACATTTTGGAATCCTTATTTTTCTTTTTCACACTAATTTCCGAAAAATATAAGATAAAAATACAAAAAAAAAAATCAGAAAATCATAAAAAAAATCAAAAATATTTTGTGTTTCTTGTTTGAGTCTTGAGTCAATTTCAAGTTTGGTGTCAATTGCATTTTTTCTAAAAATTGTATGCATTTTTCGAAAATTCATGCATTCATAGTGTTCTTCATGATCTTCAAGTTGTTCTTGGTAAGTCTTCTTGTTTGATCTTGATGTTTTCTTGTTTTGTGTCTTTTCTTGTTTTTCATGTGCATTTTTGCATTCATAGTGTCTGAACATGAAAGATTTCTAAGTTTGGTGTCTTGCATGTTTTCTTTGCATACAAAAATTTTCAAAAATATGTTCTTGATGTTCATCATGATCTTCAAAGTGTTCTTGGTGTTCATCTTGACATTCATAGCATTCTTGCATGCATTCATTGTTTTGATCTAAAAATTTTCATGCATTGCATCATTTTCATGTTTTTCTCTCTCATCATAAAAATTCAAAAAAATAAAAAAAAAATATCTTTCACTTTTTCACTCATAAATTTCGAAAATTTGAATTGACTTTTTCAAAAATTTTTAAAATCTACTTATTTCTTATGAGTCAAATCAAATTTTCAATTTAAAAATCTTATCTTTTTCAAAATCTTTTTCAAAAATCAAATCTTTTTCATTTTTCTTAGTCATTTTCGAAAATTTTAAAAATCTTTTTCAAAAATCTTTTTCTTATCTTTATCACATAATTTTCAAAAATAACATCATCAATTAATGTTTTGATTCAAAAATTTCAAGTTTGTTACTTGTTAAGAAAGATTCAAACTTTAAGTTCTAGAATCATATTTTGTGATTTTTTGTGAATCAAGTCATTAATTGTGATTTTAAAAATCAAATCTTTTTCAAAACTAATTTCAATCATATCTTTTCAAAAATATCTTTTTATCTTATCTTTTTCAAAATCATATCTTTTTCAAAAATTTGATTTTAAAATATCTTTTCTAACTTTTTATCTTCTTATCTTTTCAAAATTGATTTTCAAAATTTGTTTCAATTAACTAACTAACTTTTTGTTTGTTTCTTATCTTTTTCAAAACTACCTAACTAACTCTCTCTCTAATTTTCGAAAATCACTAAATCTTTTTCAAAAATTATTTTCGAAAACCTCCCCCTCTCATCCTCTTCTATTTATTTATTTATTTATTTACTAACATCTCTTCCTCACTCACCAAAAATCCGAACCCCCTCTCTCTCTCTGAGTTCAGATTTTCTCTTCTTCTTTTCTTCTTCTACTTACATAAGGGAACCTCTATACCTGGGCAAAAAGGATCCCTATTATTATTATTTTTCTGTTCCCTCTTTTTCATATGAGCAGGAGCAAGGACAAGAACATTCTTGTTGAAGAAGATCTAGAACCTGAAAGGACTCTGAAGAGGAAACTAAGAGAAGCTAAATTACAACAATCCAGCAAGCACCTTTCAGAAATTTTCGAACAGGAAGAGGAGATGGCAGCCGAAAATAATAATAATGCAAGGAGGATGCTTGGTGACTTTACTGCACCTAATTCCAATTTACATGGAAGAAGCATCTCCATCCCCACCATTGGAGCAAACAATTTTGAGCTGAAACCTCAATTAGTTTCTTTGATGCAGCAGAACTGCAAGTTCCATGGACTTCCATCTGAAGATCCTTTTCAGTTCTTAACTGAATTTTTGTAGATTTGTGATACTGTTAAGACTAATAGAGTAGATCCTGAAGTCTACAGGCTCATGCTTTTCCCTTTTGCTGTAAGAGACAGAGCTAGAATGTGGTTGGACTCTCAACCCAAAGATAGCCTGAACTCTTGGGATAAGCTGGTCACGGGTTTCTTAGCCAAGTTATTTCCTCCTCAAAAGCTTAGAAAGCTTAGAGTGGATGTTCAAACCTTCAAACAGAAAGAAGGTGAATCCCTCTATGAAGCTTGGGAGAGATACAAGCAACTAACCAAAAAGTGTCCTTCTGACATGCTTTCAGAATGGACCATCCTGGATATATTCTATGATGGTCTGTCTGAATTAGCTAAGATGTCATTGGATACTTCTGCAGGTGGATCCATTCACCTAAAGAAAACGCCTGCAGAAGCTCAAGAACTCATTGACATGGTTGCTATAACCAGTTCATGTACACTTCTGAGAGGAATCCTGTGAGCAATGGGACGCCTCAGAAGAAGGGAGTTCTTGAAATTGATACTCTGAATGCCATATTGGCTCATAACAAAATATTGACTCAGCAAGTCAATATGATTTTTTCAGAGTCTGAATGGAATGCACGCTGCATCCAACAGTACTCAAGAGGCGCCTTCTGAAGAAGAGGCCTATGATCCTGAAAACCCTGCAATAGCAGAGGTGAATTACATGGGTGAACCATATGGAAACACCTATAATCCCTCATGGAGAAATCACCCAAATATCTCATGGAAGGATCAACAAATGCCTCAACAAGGCTTTAATAATGGTGGAAGAAACAGGTTTAGCAATAGCAAGCCTTTTCCATCATCCACTTAGCAACAGACAGAGAATTCTGAACAAAATACTTCTAATTTAGCAAACTTAGTCTCTGATCTATCTAAGGCCACTATGAGTTTCATGAATGAAACAAGGTCCTCCATTAGAAATTTGGAAGCACAAGTGGGCCAGCTGAGTAAAAGAGTCACTGAAATCCCTCCTAGTACTCTCCCAAGCAATACAGAAGAAAATCCAAAAGGAGAGTGCAAGGCCATTGAAATGACCATCATGGCCGAATCCAAGGAAGAAGGGGAGGACGTGAATCCCAAGGAGGAAGACCTCCTGGGGCATCCAGTGATCAATAAGGAGTTTCCCTCTGAGGAACCAAAGGAATCTGAGACTCAACTAGAGACCATAGAGATTCTATTAAACCTCCTTATGCCATTCATGAGCTCTGATGAGTATTCCTCTTCTGAAGAGAATGAGGATGTTACTAAGGAGCAAGTTACCAAGTACCTTGGTGCAATCATGAAGCTGAATGCCAAATTATTTGGTATTGAGACTTGGGAAGATGAACCTCCCTTGTTCACCAATGAACTAAGTGATCTGGATCAACTGACATTGCCCCAGAAGAAACAGGATCCTAGAAAGTTCCTAATACCTTGTACCATAGGCACCATGATCTTTGAAAAGGCTCTATGTGACCTTGGTTCAGGGATAAACCTCATGCCCCTCTCTGTAATAGAGAAACTGAGAATCTTTGGGGTGCAAGCTGCTAAAATCTCATTAGAGATGGCAGACAATTCAAGAAAACAGGCTTATGGACAAGTAGAGGACGTGTTAGTAAAGGTTGAAGGCCTTTACATCCCTGCTGATTTCATAGTCCTAGATACTGGGAAGGATGAGGATGAATCCATCATCCTTGAAAGACCCTTCCTAGCCACAGCAAGAGCTGTGATTGATGTTGACAGAGGCGAATTAGTCCTTCAATTGAATGAGGACTCCCTTGAGTTTAAAACTCAAGGACATCCTTCTGTAAACATGGAAAAGAGGCACAGTAAGCTTCTTTCAAAACAGAGTCAACCAGAGCCCCCACAGTCAAACTCTAAGTTTGGTGTTGGGGAGTCTCAACAATGCTCTGAACATCTGTGAGGCTCCATGAGAGCCCATTGTCAAGCTATTGACATTAAAGAAGCGCTTGTTGGGAGGCAACCCAATTTTTATTTATCTAATTTTAATTTATTTTTATTGTTATTTCATGTTTTATTAGGTTCATGATCATGTGGAGTCACAAAATAAATATAAAAATTGAAAACGGAATCAAAAACAGCAGAAGAAAAATCACACCCTGGAGGAGGATCTCACTGGCGTTTAAACGCCAGTAAGGAGCATCTGTCTGGCGTTCAATGCCAGAACAGAGCATATTTCTGGCGTTGAACGCCAGAAACAAGCAGCATCCTGGCGTTCAGACGCCAGAAATGCACAGTGAAGAAGAGCTGGCGCTGAACGCCCGAAACAAGCATCTGGCTGGCGTTCAACGCCAGAAATATGCTGCATCTGGGCGTTGAACGCCCAGAACAACCATCAGTTCGGCGTTTAAACGCCAGAATTGCATGCAAAGGCATTTTACATGCCTAATGGGTGCAGGGATGCAAATCCTTGACACCTCAGGATCTGTGGACCCCACAGGATCAACTCAGCATCTGTGGACCCCACAGGATCCCCACCTACCACCACTCACTCTCTTTCCTCTTCTCAATGTTCATCCTCTCTTCCCAATAAACACTCTTCCCCAAAACCCTTCACCAATCACCTCAATCTCTCTTCCCTATCACCACTTCACCACTCACATCATCCACTCTTCCCCATAAACCTACCTCATAAACTCCACCTACCTTCAAAATTCAAAATCAATTTCCTACCCAAAACCCACCCTTATGGCCGAACCTTACCCCCCCTCCCTTCCCTATATATAGCCCTCCATTCTCCTTCATTTTCACACAACACAACCCTCTCTTTCCCTTCTTGGCCGAATACACCTCTCCCTCCTCTCCTCCATATTTTCTTCTTCTTTTTCATCTATTCTTTCTTCTCTTGCTCGAGGGCGAGCAAAATTCTATGTTTGGTGTGGTAAAAGCATAAGCTTTTTGTTTTTCCATTACCATTGATGGCACCTAAGACCGGAGAATCCTCTTGAAAAGGGAAAGGGAAGACAAAAGCTTCCACCTCCGAGTCATGGGAGATGGAAAGATTCATCTCCAAAGCTCATCAAGACCACTTCTATGATGTTGTGGCCAAGAAGAAGGTGATCCCCGAGGTCCCTTTCAAACTCAAGAGAAATGAGTATCCGGAGATCCAACATCAGATCCATAGAAGAGGTTGGGAAGTTCTAACAAACCCCATCCAACAAGTCGGAACTCTAATGGTTCAAGAGTTCTATGCTAATGCATGGATCACAAGGAACCATGATCAAAGTAAGAACCCAAACCCAAAGAATTATCTCACCATGGTTCGGGGGAATTACTTAGATTTTAGTTCGAAAAATGTAAGGTTGGCATTCAACTTGCCAATGATGGAAGAGAACGCACGCCCCTACACAAGGAGAGTCAACTTTGATCAAAGGTTGGACCAAGTCCTCATGGACATATGTGTGGAAGGAGCTCAATGGAAGATTGACTCAAAAGGCAAACCAGTTCAACTGAGAAGACTGAACCTTAAGCCTGTAGCTAGAGGATGGTTGGAATTCATTCAACGCTCAATCATTCCCACTAGCAACCGGTCTGAAGTTACTATAGACCGGGCCATCATGATCCATAGCATCATGATTGGAAAAGAGGTGGAGGTTCATGAGATTATACCTCAAGAACTCTACAAGGTGGCTGACAAGTCCTCCACTATGGCAAGGTTAGCTTTTCCTCACCTCATTTGCCATCTATGCAATTCGGCTGGGATTGACATAGAAGGAGACATTCCCATTGAGGAAGAGAAGCCCATCACTAAGAAAAGAATGGAGCAAATAAGAGAGCCCATTCATGGAGCTCAAGAGACGCATGAAGCTCATCACCATGAGATCCCAGAGATGCCTCAAATGCATTTTCTCCACAAAACTATTGGGAGCAAATCAACACCTCCCTAGGAGAATTAAGTTCCAACATGGGAAAATTAAGGGTGGAACATCAAGAGCACTCCATCATCCTTCATGAAATTAGAGAAGATAAAAAGCAATGAGGGAGGAGCAACAAAGACAAGGAAGAGACATAGAAGAGCTCAAGGACATCATTGGTTCCTCAAGAAGGAAACGCCACCATCACTAAGGTGGACTCATTCCTTGTTCTTACATTATTTGTTTTTAGTTTTCTTTATGTTAAGTGCTTGTCCATGTTTGTGTCTCATTACATGATCATTAGTATTTAGTAACTTTGTCTTAAAGTTATGAATGTCCTATGAATCCATCACCTCCCTTAAATGAAAACTGTTTTAATTCAAAAGAACAAGAAGTACATGAGTTTTGAATTTATCCTTGAACTTAGTCTAATTATATTGATGTGGTGACAATGCTTCTTGTTTTCTGAATGAATGCTTGAACAGTGCATATGTCTTTTGAAGTTGTTGTTTAAGAATGTTAAATATATTGGCTCTTGAAAGAATGATGACAAGGAGGCATGTTATTTGATAATCTGAAAAATCATAAAAATGATTCTTGAAGCAAGAAAAAGCAGTGAATACATAGCTTGCAGAAAAAGAAAAATAGCAAAAAAAAAAGAAAAAGAAAAAGCAAGCAGAAAAAGCCAAAAGCTCTTAAAACTAAAAGGCAAGAGCAAAAAGCCAATAGCCCTTAAAACCAAAAGGCAAGGGTAATAAAAAGGATCCCAAGGCTTTGAGCATCAGTGGATAGGAGGGCCTAAAAGAATAAAATCCTGGCCTAAGCGGCTAAACCAAGCTGTCCCTAACCATGTGCTTGTGGCGTGAAGGTGTCAAGTGAAAACTTGAGACTGAGCGGTTAAAGTCAAGGTCCAAAGCAAAAGAAGAGTGTGCTTAAGAACCCTGGACACCTCTAATTGGGGACTTTAGCAAAGCTGAGTCACAATCTGAAAAGGTTCACCCAATTATGTGTCTGTGGCATTTATGTATCCGGTGGTAATACTAGAAAACAAAGTGCTTAGGGCCACGGCCAAGACTCATAAAGTAGCTGTGTTCAAGAATCAACATACTGAACTAGGAGAATCAATAACACTATCTGAACTCTGAGTTCCTATAGATGCCAATCATTCTGAACTTCTATGGATGAAGTGAGATGCTAAAACTATTCAAGAGGCAAAAAGCTACAAGTCCCGCTCATCTGATTGGAGCTATGTTTCATTGATGGTTTGGAATTTATAGTATATTTTCTTCTTTTTATCCTATTTGATTTTCAGTTGCTTGGGGACAAGCAACAATTTAAGTTTGTTGTTGTGATGAGCGGATAATTTATATGCTTTTTGGCATTGTTTTTAGTATGTTTTTAGTAGGATCTAGCTACTTTTAGGGATGTTTTCATTAGTTTTTATGTTAAATTCACATTTCTGGACTTTACTATGAGTTTGTGTGTTTTTCTATGATTTCAGGTATTTTCTGGCTGAAATTGAGGGACTTGAGCAAAAATCAGATTCAGAGGTAGAAGAAGGACTGCTGATGCTGTTGGATTCTGACCTCCCTGCACTCAAAGTGGATTTTCTAGAGCTACAGAATTCAAAATTGCGCGCTTCCAATTGCGTTGGAAAGTGGAAATCCAGGGCTTTCCAGCAATATATAATAGTCCATACTTTGGCTGAGTTTAGATGACGTAAAAGGGCGTTAAACTCCAGTTCTACGCTGCTGTCTGGAGTTAAACGCCAGAAACACGTCACAAACCAGAGTTGAACGCCAGAAACACGTTACAACCTGGCGTTCAACTCCAAAAGAAACCTCTGCACGTGGAAAGCTAAAGCTCAGTCCAAGCACACACCAAGTGGGCCCCGGAAGTGGATTTATGCATCAATTACTTACTTCTATAAACCCTAGTAGCTAGTTTATTATAAATAGAACTTTTTACTATTGAATTAGACATCCTGGATTGTATTTTTGATCCAGTGATCACGTTTTGGGGGCTGGCCATTCGGCCATGCCTGGACCTTTCACTTATGTATTTTCAACGGTAGAGTTTCTACACTCCATAGATTAAGGTGTGGAGCTCTGCTGTTCCTCATGAATTAATGCAAAGTACTACTATTTTTCTATTCAACTCAACTTATTCCGCTTCTAAGATATTCATTCGCACTTCAACATGAATGTGATGAACGTGACAATCATCATCATTCCCCCACGAACGCGTGCCTGACAACCACTTCTGTTCCATCTTAGATTGGATGATTATCTCTTGGATCTCTTAATCAGAATCTTCGTGGTATAAGCTAGATTGATGGCGGCATTCATGAGAATCCGGAAAGTCGAAACCTTGTCTGTGGTATTCCGAGTAGGATTCTAGGATTAAATGACTGTGACGAACTTCAAACTCGCGAGTGCTGGGCGTAGTGACAGACGCAAAAGGAGGGTGAATCCTATTCCAGTATGATCGAGAACCTCAGATGATTAGCCGTGCTGTGACAGAGCATTTGGACCATTTTCACAAGAGGATAGGATGCAGCCATTGACCACGGTAATGCCTCCAGATGATTAGCCATGCAGTGACAGCGCATTGGACCATTTTTACAGAGAGGATGAAAAGTAGCCATTGACAATAGTGATGTCCTTACATAAAGCCAGCCATGGAAATGAGTAGGATTGATTGGATGAAGACAGCAGGAAAGCAGAAGTTCAGAGGGACGAAAGCATCTCTATACCTTTATCTAAAATTCTCACCAATGAAATACATAAGTATTTCTATCTTTATTTTCTGTCTATTTCTTATTTATTTTCGAAAACTCCATAACTATTTTATATCCGCCTGACTGAGATTTACAAGGTGACCATAGCTTGCTTCATACCAACAATCTCCGTGGGATCGACCTTTACTCACGTAAGGTTTTATTACTTGGACGACCCAGTGCACTTGCTGGTTAGTTGTATCGAAGTTGTGAATGAAAAACGATTTATTAAGACGTGCGTACAGAGTTTTTGGTGCCGTTGCCTGAGATCACAATTTTGTGCACCAAACACCTATAACCCTTCATGGAGAAATCATCCAAATCTCTCATGAAAGGATCAACAAAAGCCTCAACAAGGCTTTAATAATGGTGGAAGAAACAGGTTTAATAATAGCAAGCCTTTTCCATCATCCACTCTGCAACAGACCGAGAATTCTGAGCAGAATCCATCTAGCTTAGCAAATTTATTCTCTGATCTATCAAAGGCCACTGTGAGTTTCATGAATGAAACAAGGTCCTCCATTAGAAATTTGGAAGCACAAGTGGGCCAGCTGAGTAAAAAGATCACTGAAATCCCTCCCAGTACTCTCCCAAGCAATACAGAAGAAAATCCAAAAGGAGAGTGCAAGGCCATTGAATTTACCATCATGGCCGAACCCACAAGAGAGGAAAAGGACATGAATCCCAAGGAGGAAGACCTCCTGGGACGTCCAGTGATCAATAAGGAGTTTCTCTCTGAGGAACCAAAGGAATCTGAGACTCATCTAGAGACCGTAGAGATTCCATTGAACCTCCTTATGCCATTCATGAGCTCTGATGAGTATTCTTCTGAAGAGAATGAAGATGTTACTGAAGAGCAAGTTGCCAAGTTTGTTGGTACAATCATGAAGCTGAATGCCAATTTATTTGGTAATGAGACTAGGGGAGATGAACCTCCCCTGTTCACCAATGAAATAAATGCACTGGATCAACTGACATTGCCTCAGAAGAAACAGGATCCTGGAAAGTTCTTAATACCTTGTACCATAGGCACCATGACCTTTGAGAAGGCTCTGTGTGACCTTGGGTCAGGAATAAACCTCATGCCACTCTCTGTAATGGAGAAACTAAGAACCCTTGAGGTACATGAAGCCAATTTCTCATTAGAAATGGAAGACAAATCCATGAAAATAGCTTATGGACAAGTAGAGGACATGTTAGTAAAGGTTAAAGACCTTTACATCCCTGCTGATTTCATAATCCTGGATACTGGGAAGGATGAGGATGAATCCATCATCCTTGGAAGACCCTTCCTAGCCACAACAAGAGTTGTGATTGATGTTAACAGAGGTGAACTAGTCCTTCAATTGAATGGGGACTCCCTTGAGTTTAAAACTCAAGGACATCCTTCTGTAAACATGGAAAAGAGGCACAGTAAGCTTCTCCCACTGCAGAGTCAACCAGAGCCCCCACAGTCAAACTCTAAGTTTGGTGTTGGGAGGCCACAACCAAACTCTAAGTTTGGTGTTGAACTCCCATATCCAAACTCTAAATTTGGTGTTGGGGAGTCTCAACAATGCTCTGAACATCTGTGAGGCTCCATGAGAGCCCACTGTCAAGCTATTGACATTAAAGAAGCGCTTGTTGGGAGGCAACCCAATTTTTATTTATCTAATTTTATTTTATTGTTCTTTCATGTTTTATTAGGTTCATGATCATGTGGAGTCACAAAATAAATAGAAAAATCAAAAATAGAATAAAAAAATAGCACACCCTGGAGGAGGAGTTCACTGGCGTTCAAACGCCTGTAAGGAGCATCTGGCTGGCGCTGAACGCCAGAAACAAGCATGAAGCTGGCGTTCAACGCCAGAAACATGCTGCATCTGGGCGCTGAACGCCCAGAACAAGCATCAGTTCGGCGTTTAAACGCCAGAATTGCATGCAAAGGCATTTCACATGCCTAATTGGTGCAGGGATGTAAATCTTTGACACCTCAGGATCTGTGGACCCCACAGGATCCCCACATACCTCCACTCACCTTACCTCCTCATAATCCTATATCACCCTCTCTCTCCATTCATAATCATCCCTTTTGTTCTCCATTCACCACTCACATCCATACACCCCACCTACCTTCAAAATTCAAAATCTTTTTCCCACCCATATAGCCGAATACACACATCCCTCCATCTCCTCCATATCTTCTTCTTCTTCTACTATTCTTTCTTCTTTTGCTCAAGGGTGAGCAACATTCTAAGTTTGGTGTGGTAAAAGCATAAGTTCTTTTTTGTTTTTCCATAACCATTGATGGCACCTAAGGCCAGAGAAACCTTTAGAAAGAGGAAAGGGAAGACAAAAGCTTCCACCTCTGAGTCATGGGAGATGGAAAGATTCATCTCAAAGGTCTATAGCTCAGTGGTAGAACATTTGACTGCAAATCAAGAGATCCCTGAGATACCTCAGGGGATACATTTTCCCCCACACAATTATTGGGAGCAACTAAGGGTGGAACATCAAGAGCACTCCATCATCCTCCATGAAATTAGAAAAGATCAAAAAGCAATGAGGAAGGAGCAACAAAGACAAGGAAGAGACATAGAAGAGCTCAAGGACATCATTGGTTTCTCAAGAAGAAAACGCCACCATCACTAAGGTGGACTCATTCCTTGCTCTTAAATTTTCTATTTTTTGTTTTCTTATGCTAAATGTTTATCTATGTTTGTGTCTTTATTACATGATCATTAATGTCTAAGTGTCTATGCCTTAAAGTAGTGAATATGAATCCATCACCTCTCTTAAATGAAAAATGTTTTAATTCAAAAGAACAAGAAGTACATGAGTTTTGAATTTATCCTTGAACTTAGTTTAATTATATTGATGTGGTGACAATACTTTTTGTTTTATGAATGAATGCTTGAACAGTGCATATGTTTTTTGAATTTGATGTTTAAGAATGTTAAATATGTTGGCTCTTGAAAAAATGATGACAAGGAGACATGTTATTTGATAATCTGAAAAATCATAAAAATGATTCTTGAAGCAAGAAAAAGCAGTGAATACAAAAGCGCAGAAAAAAAAAAAGCAAGCAGAAAAAGCTAAAAGCTCTTAAAACCAAGAGGCAAGAGCAAAAAGCCAATAACCCTTAAAACCAAAAGGCAAGGGTAAATAAAAAGGACCCCAAGGCTTTGAGCATCAGTGGATAGGAGGGCCTAAAGGAATAAAATCCTGGCCTAAGCGGCTAAACCAAGCTATCCCTAACCATGTGCTTGTGGCGTGAAGGTGTCAAGCGAAAACTTGAGACTGAGCGGTTAAAGTCAAGGTCCAAAACAAAAGAAGAGTGTGCTTAAGAACCCTGGACACCTCTAATTGGGGACTTTAGCAAAGATGAGTCACAATCTGAAAAGATTCACCCAATTATGTGTCTGTGGCATTTATGTATCCGGTGGTAATACTGGAAAACAAAGTGCTTAGGGCCACGGCCAAGACTCATAAAGTAGCTGTGTTCAAGAATCAACATATTGAACTAGGAGAATCAATAACACTATCTGAACTCTGAGTTCCTATAGATGCCAATCATTCTGAACTTCAATGGATAAAGTGAGATGCCAAAACTATTCAAGAGGCAAAAGGCTACAAGTCCCGCTCATCTGACTGGAGCTATGTTTCATTGATGGTTTGGAATTTATAGTATATTCTCTTCTTTTTATCCTATTTGATTTTCAGTTGCTTGGGGACAAGCAACAATTTAAGTTTGGTGTTGTGATGAGCGGATAATTTATACGCTTTTTGGCATTATTTTTAGTATGTTTTTAGTACAATCTAGTTACTTTTAGGGATGTTTTTATTAGTTTTTATGTTAAATTCACATTTCTGGACTTTACTATGAGTTTGTGTGTTTTTCTGTGATTTCAGGTATTTTCTGGCTGAAATTGAGGGACTTGAGCAAAAATCAGATTCAGAGGTTGAAGAAGGACTGCTGATGCTGTTGGATTCTGACCTCCCTGAAGTCAAAGTGGATATTCTGGAGCTACCGAACTCAAAATGGCGCTCTTCCAATTGCGTTGGAAAGTAGACATCCAGGGCTTTCCAGCAATATATAATAGTCCATACTTTGGCCGAGTTTAGACGATGCAAAATGGCGTTGAACGCCAGTTCTACGCTGCAGTCTGGAGTTAAACGCCAGAAACACGTCACGAACCAGAGTTAAACGCCAAAAACACGTTACAACTTGGCGTTCAACTCCAGAAGAAGCCTCTGCACGTGTAAACTTCAAGCTCAGCCCAAGCACACACCAAGTGGGCCCCGGAAGTGGATTTATGTATCAATTACTTACTCCTGTAAACCCTAGTAACTAATTTAGTATAAATAGGACTTTTTACTATTGTATTTGGAATGTTTAATCTTTGGAACGTTTAGTCCTTAGACATTGGAGGCTGGCCATTCGGCCATGCCTAAACCTTTCACTTATGTATTTTTCAACGGTAGAGTTTCTACACTCCATAGATTAAGGTGTGGAGCTCTGCTGTTCCTCGTGAATTAATGCAAAGTACTACTGTTTTTCTATTCAATTCAACTTATTCCGCTTCTAAGATATTCATTCGTACTTCAATATGAATGTGATGAACATGGCAATCATCATCATCCCCCCACGAACACGTGCCTGACAACCACTTCCGTTCCACCTTAGATTGAATGATTATCTCTTGGATCTCTTAATAAGAATCTTCGTGGTATAAGCTAGATTGATGGCGGCATTCATGAGAATCCGGAAAGTCTAAACCTTGTCTGTGGTATTCTGAGTAGGATTCAGGGATTGAATGACTGTGATGAGCTTCAAACTCGCGAGTGCTGGGCGTAGTGACAGACGCAAAAGGATGATAAATCCTATTCCAGTATGATCGGGAACCTCCAGATGATTAGCCATACAGTGACAGCGCATTGGACCATTTTCACAGAGAGGATGGGATGTAGCCATTGACAACGGTGATGCCCTTACTTAAAGCTTGCCATAGAAAGGAGTAAAACTGATTGGATGAAGACAGCAGGAAAGCAGAGGTTCAGAGGAACGAAAGCATCTCAATGCGCTTATCTGAAATTCTCACCAATGAATTACATAAGTATTTATATCTTTATTTTTTGATTATCTATTATTATTTTCGAAAAATCCATAACTATTTGATATCCGCCTGACTGAGATTTACAAGGTGACCATAGCTTGCTTCATACCAACAATCTCTGTGGGATCGACCCTTACTCACGTAAGGTTTTATTACTTGGACGACCCAGTGCACTTGTGATGCGCATAAACTTGTTATGCCACGATTTAGGAAATTGCACGATCGGCAAAATTCCTTCCGGCAAGTGCACCGGTTATCGTCAAGTAAAAACTCACAATAGAGTGAGGTCGAATCCCACAAGGATTGGTTGAGTGAGCAATTCGGATTAGAAGTGTGTTCTAGTTGAGCGGAATCAAGATTTAGATGAGAATTGCGGAATGTAAAATTGGCGGGAAACGTAAATGACAAGAAATTGAAATGGCGGAATCTTAAATTGCATGAATTAAAGAGCAGAAGCTAAATTGCTGAAATTAAAAGGGAATGGGGGTGATTGCATGAATTGAGTTGCAGAATGTAAAGAGAAAGTGGAAATCAGAAATGGGAATTCATTGGGTTATAGGAGATATTGACATCTCCGAATCAAAACATGTTTATCTCTTCCTCAACCAATGCGTTCATTGAATTTTGCTTGGCAATCTTATATGATTGGATCCCAATCCCTTGGCTCACCAATTCTCTCTAAAAACAAACAAATTCCCAATCCCTTGGTTTAAATGTTCATAAGAAGAGATGATGCTCGATCACTGATTACACCACACAGTTTCATGAACCACAATTTGGTAGGATTACATGTCACAATATCCATCCAAACCCCAATCCAATTCACTGTGAGAAAGCTTCTCTAGCATGAATCCTCCATTCCTTTCCCAAGGTTCCGAAGGATTCCAATTATGGGTAGTTTCTTTCCCAAGACAACTACCCAATGGAATTAGATCGAGAAGCTTTCTAACAAAATTCAAGAGAAAAGATTGAAGAAGAAGATAAACTATTATTGATTCATTGAATTACAATAGAGCTCCCTAACCCAATGAAAGGGGGTTTAGTGAGTGATAGCTCTGAATTCAATTACAAAGATATGAAAACTAGCAAAATGAAAAGGTAAAAGTCCTTCCTAACTTAAATTCTATCCTATTTATACACTTTCTATATTGAGCTTCTGTTGTGTTTCTTGGGCTTTGAGGCCTCTCCCTGCTTTCCTTTTGCCTTGGGTTTATGATCCATAATCTTGATGAGGCTGTTGATCCAAATTCTGTAACATTCATTGAGCCAACTTAGTGATAATCAAATAATGACACATGACTCAATAAATTGAAATTTCAGACTCATCAATCCTTCAGGCCCAATCCCATAAACCATGATATTCAATTGGGTTTCATACCAGAGTAAGTTTAAGTTAATGTTTGTGCTCAAATACTAACTTAAACCGCAATATTTTTGGCCCAGAAACCTTTTCCAAGAGTGGCGTTTAAGTTGCAGTTTAAGCTTAAACTGCAGCTTAAACGCCAGACACTTCCAGTGATGCCTTTTGTGGAAGCACGTTTAAGCTTCAGTTTAAGGTTAAACTGAAGCTTAAACGTGGAAATGGAAGAAGGCAGCCCTGGAGGGTAACTTAGTCGAACACGTTTAAGCTTCAGTTTAAGGTTAAACTGAAGCTTAAACGTGGAGATAGAAAAGGCAGCCCTGGAGGTCGAACACGTTTAAGCTCCAGTTTAAGGTTAAACTGGAGCTTAAACGTGGAAATAGAGAAAGCCATCCTGGAGGTCGAACACGTTTAAGCTCCAGTTTAAGGTTAAACTGGAGCTTAAACGTGGAAATAGAGAAAGGTATCTGGGAGGTCGAACACGTTTAAGCTCCAGTTTAAGGTTAAACTGGAGCTTAAACGTGGAAGCTGAGAAAGGTAGCCCTGGAGGTATTGAACACGTTTAAGCTCCAGTTTAAGGTTAAACTGGAGCTTAAACGTGGAAATGGAGAAAGCAACCCTGGAGGAGAAAACTTGGTCGAACACGTTTAAGCTCCAGTTTAAGGTTAAACTGGAGCTTAAACGTGGAAATGGCTCCCTGGTGCATTTCCCATTTCTGGCGTTTAACCTCCAGTTTAAGGTTAAACTGGAGGTTAAACGTGGAAATGCTTCCTGAGTGGAATTCTCATTCTGGCGTTTAACCTCCAGTTTAAGGTTAAACTGGAGGTTAAACTTCAGTTTCAGCATTTCTTAGCCTTCATGATTCTGGCGTTTAAGCTCCAGTTTAAGCTTAAACTGGAACTTAAACTCCACATGTAATATTCAAGCTTCCTTTATTGATTTTGTTGCTTCCTTGCCTAGCCTCTTCTTTCCTGAAATCATCCAAACAATTGCATCAAAGTCTTGCAAAATTTCATGAGAATTCTTCCATTCATAGCATTCAAGTAATATAACTAAAACTCATGGAATTTGCATCAAAATCATACTGTTTGGATGGTTCATTGTTTTGTTATTCATTTAACCATTCTTGGTTACTTTAAGCTCAAGAAAATGCATAAAACAACTAAAACTAACAGAAAAATGCTAGTGAAACTAGCCTAAGATGCCTTGGCATCACAACACCAAACTTAATACTTGCTTGTCCCTAAGCAAGTCCTGAGTTATTTGAGAAGAAAGTATGAAACAGAAAGCAATTACATTGGCTATATTAGCAAGCATTTGAAGTTCATCAGAAGGGTTTTATGCAGAAAGTTGCAGCATCACTTTTTCATTCTTATCAGGTAAGATTATCACTTTTTCATTGCATCCATCAAACACTGCTATGGCCTCTTGTTATTCTTATGTCCTTGGCACTTTTCTCTTCTTTGTTTTTCTTTTCTTTTTCTTAGAGCTCCTTTGCTCCTTGTTTGCTTAGTGTCATGTGTTGCACAAGCCTTTGGCATTTTCTTTTTCTTATCAGTGCACTACACATATCCACTTTAGGCATTTTAGTTCACATTTCTTCTTGAGACATTGGTGCCCAGCACCTCTTTGTGTGACTAAATGTTTTGTATTTAGGTTGCTCTTGATAATGGACTTTTGGTTGATAATCCCGGGTTAGTTAACCCAAGTTACCAAGTGTTGAAACACTCCTCAGAACCTATTCATCCAAGCATATCCTTAATACATAAACACCACAGGCATTTGTCTCAGAAGTTCAAACCATTGGTGCCTAGCTTATTTTCTCAATTTTTTTGCTTTTTGGTTGCCCTTTTTCAGTGGCTTTTTCTTCTTCTTTTTCTTTCTTTTTCATGGCCAAAGACATTTATTCATCAAGATCCATAGACAGTTTTCAATTTCTACACAAAAAATGATAATTCTACACTCTATTTCCAGTGATCTGACTTAAACAATCAAGCATGCATACCACCACTTAATTCTACTTGATTTGTCACTAATTGAGCCAAGTTACTTTTGTTCAAACCTTTCTTTTATTTTTGGAAACAGAACAAGCATGGCAAGCATTTGATTAAGAAGGTGAAGTTATATCCAAACATCAAGGCATTCACTTTATTCAAAGCAATAAACAGACAAACATACTAGAGACTTCACATTCCAGAAAGATTCAACATTTACAGTTTAAACCAGAACAAGCATGCTTTTGTTTGCCCTTTTTAAAGAATTATCAAGGAACAACACCACCTTGTGAAATTTCTTGTTTTCTCTTTGTTGCCAGGAAACACTTTGATTTCTCTTTCTTCTCCTAATTGTTGCTTCATGCTTTAAGATCCTTGTTTCCTTTCCTGCAAAGAGTGATGAAGTTGCTTGCTTCTCAAGCACTTGAGTGGTTAGCTCAACTATGTGTGGGTAAGTCTCTGAGTCTTAAGTTGGTGTGTGAACACCAAACTTAGTCTCCCACTTACTTCTCTGTTCTTTGAATCCTTGAATTCTCTTTGGAATGAAGTTGCTGCTAAGGGTTTTAAGCATTTTTGTGACTGCTTAGAATGGTTGTTCCTTTCATATAATTCAAAGGTTGTTGTGTACAGTTGATCTTTATGGTGGAACACCAAACTTAGAGTCACACATTCCCCTTTGAATTATTGATCCACGAATTCATTGTTTGGTGTGAAACACCAAACTTAATTCTTTGCAATGCACAGAAACTACTTCACCCTTTTTATTGAAACAAATAAAAGAAACAGCAAAAGGGTATTACCTCAGGTTGGGTTGCCTCCCAACAAGCGCTTCTTTAATGTCATTAGCTTGACGGTCAACTTCCTCAGTTGAGGTGATATTTAACCTTGTCCTTCTCCTCCACATCTCCCAAGTAATGTTTGAGTCTTTGACCGTTCACAATGAAGGTTCGTTGTGACTTTTCTTCCATGATTTCTACTTGTCCATATTGGGAGACCCTGGTGACAAGGAATGGTCCAGACCACCTTGATTTTAGCTTCCCTGGAAATAGCTTCAGCCTAGAATTGTAAAGCAATACTTTTTGTCCTTCTTCAAATTTCCTTGGGGCTATGTTGCTGTCATGCTTCTTCTTTGCTCTTTCTTTATAAATTTTGGCATTCTCATAAGCTTCAGCTCTGAATTCTTCCAACTCTTGGATTTGCAACATCCTTCTTTCTCCAGCAGCTTTGCTGTCCAAGTTCAAAAGTTTCAAGGCCCAGTATGCCTTGTGCTCCAACTCCAGTGGCAAATGGCAAGCTTTTCCATATACTAGTTGGAAAGGAGACATTCCAATTGGTGTTTTGAAAGCTGTCCTATATGCCCAAAGAGCATCATCTAGCTTAATCGACCAGTCCTTCCTTGAAGTTCCCACAGTCTTTTCCAGGATTCTTTTGAGTTCTCTGTTAGATATTTCGGCTTGCCCACTTGTCTGTGGATGGTATGGTGTGGCTACCTTGTGTTTGACTCCATATTTTAGAAGCAATGACTCTAATGGTTTGTTGCAGAAGTGGCTTCCTCCATCACTGATGATTGCTCTTGGAACCCCAAAACGGCAGAAAATGTGTTTTCTGAGGAAGTTCATGACTACCTTATTATCATTGGTTGGAGTTGCTATTGCTTCAACCCATTTGGAGACATAGTCTACTGCCACAAGAATGTAATTATTTGAGTATGAGGAGGGAAAGGGTCCCATGAAATCTATCCCCCATACATCAAACAATTCAAGTTCCAGAATGAATTGTTGTGGCATTTCATTTCTTCTTGGCAGGTTCCCCGCTTTCTGGCATTCATGGCAGTGCTTCACTAGTTCCTTTGCATCTTTGAAGATAGTGGGCCAATAAAAACCACA
This sequence comes from Arachis ipaensis, assembly GCF_059453495.1. Lineage (NCBI taxonomy): Eukaryota > Viridiplantae > Streptophyta > Magnoliopsida > Fabales > Fabaceae > Arachis > Arachis ipaensis. The sequence continues at coordinate 54,292,935 of NC_142443.1, forward strand.
CTGCAACACCTTAGCTGCTGTTCTTTCTCCTGCAAAATGTCCTCCATAAGTGGAGCCATGGCAGTCCCATAAGACTTCCCTTCCTTCTTCCTCTGATATGCATCTTCTAAGTATGCCATCTGAACATTTTTTGAACAAGTATGGTTCGTCCCAGATGAAGTATTTGGCATCATTTACCAATTTCTTCCTTTGATGCTTGTTAAATTCCAACGGCAAACTCCCAGTGGCCTTGAAGTTTGCTATGTCTGCAAACCAGGGTGCTTTGTGAATTACCATGAGTTGTTCATCAGGAAAGCACTCATTTATATGTGTGCTTTGTGCGCTTCCTTCTTCACATGGTATCCTTGATAAATGGTCTGCCACCTTGTTCTCTACACCCTTCTTGTCTTTGATTTCAATGTCAAATTCCTGCAACAAAAGAACCCATCTAATAAGTCTTGGTTTGGATTCTTGTTTAGCAAGTAAGTACTTTAAAGCTGAATGATCAGTGAAGACAATGACTTTAGATCCAATGAGATAGGATCTAAATTTGTCAAATGCAAAGACTATTGTCAAGAGTTCTTTTTCAGTGGTTGTGTAATTCCTTTGGTTATCATTCAAGACTTTACTGGCATAATAAATTACATGTACCAAATTGTCTTTCCTTTGTCCTAACACTGCCCCAATAGCAAGGTCTGATACATCACACATCAGTTCAAAAGGTAAGTTCCAATCAGGTGGGGCAATGATAGGTGCAGAGGAATGTTTTTGCTTCAAAAGTTCATAGGCTAGCATGCAATTTTTATCAAATACAAAGGGTGTATCAGAGACAAGCAAGTTACTCAAAGGTTTGGCTATTTTAGAAAAGTCTCTAATAAACCTTCTGTAAAAACCAGCGTGTCCCAAAAAACTCCTAACTGCCTTGACATTACTTGGTGGAGGTAGTTTTTCAATGAGTTCCACCTTAGCTCTGTCCACCTCAATGCCTCTATTAGAGATTTTGTGGCCAAGGACTATTCCTTCTGTGACCATGAAATGACACTTTTCCCAGTTTAATACTAGGTTAGTCTCTTGGCACCTCTTAAGCACCAAGGCAAGGTGGTGTAGGCAGCTAGGAAAAGAATCTCCAAACACAGAAAAATCATCCATGAAGACCTCAATAAATTTTTCAATCATGTCCGAAAAGATGGACAACATGCATCTTTGGAAAGTGGCAGGTGCATTGCACAATCCAAAGGGCATGCGTCTATAAGCAAAAACTCCATATGGACAAACAAATGATGTTTTCTCTTGATCTCTAGGATCAACTACTATCTGATTATAGCCTGAGTATCCATCCAAAAAGCAATAGTAAGCATGTCCTGCAAGCCTTTCAAGCATCTGATCCATGAATGGGAGTGGAAAATGATCTTTTCTGGTGGCTTCATTGAGCTTCCTGTAGTCTATGCACATCCTCCACCCAGTGACAGTTCTTGTGGGTATGAGTTCGTTCCTCTCATTTGGCACCACAGTTATGCCACCTTTCTTGGGAACTACATGGATGGGACTAACCCATGGGCTATCAGAAATGGGGTAGATTACCCCTGCCTGCCATAACTTCATGACCTCCTTTTGTACCACTTCTTTCATGACGGGATTCAATCGTCTCTGAGATTGGATGGAGGGTCTAGCATCCTCTTCTAACAAGATTTTATGCATGCATATGGATGAACTTATCCCCTTCAAATCAGCTAGGGTCCATCCAATGGCATCTTGATGAGTTTGTAGCACCTTGATCAATTCTTCTTCCTGTTCTTGACTCAGGGCAGAGCTAATGATAACAGGATGACTCTCATCACTACCCAAGTATGCATACTTGAGATTAGGGGGCAATGCTTTGAGCTCAGGTTTTGGTGCTTCCTTCTGTTCTTTCACTATCTCTGGCATGCTTGGCATGGTTGTTTCAGCAGCCTTGATGTCACTAACTTCTATGTCCTTGGTGAACTCCTCCTCTGCCACTTCCTTTGTTGTTTCCTCAAAGGTTTCTTGTACTGCAATGTCCACTACATCCACCCTCATGCATTCCCTTAGTGATTCTGATGGATAGCTCATTGTCTTGAATACGTTAAACACCAATTTCTCATCATGTAGTCTAAGAGTGAGTTCACCCTTTTGTACATCTATGATGGCTCCAGCAGTAGCCAGGAAAGGTCTTCCCAGAATTATTGAAGCTTTGGCTTCTTCCTCCATATCTAACACCACAAAATCAGCAGGAAATATAAAATCTCCCACTTTCACCAACAAATCCTCAACTATACATGAGGGAATTTAAAAGTTCGATCTGCCAATTGGAGGGCCATTCTTGTTGGTTTGGCTTCCTCAATCTTCATTCTTCTCATCATTGTTAGAGACATCAAATTGATACTGGCCCCTAAGTCACACAAGGCCTTCTCCACCATGACTTCTCCTATGATGCAGGGGATTTGGAAACTGCCTGGATCCTTCAATTTCTGAGGCAATTTGTGCTGAATGATGGCACTGCATTCTTCAGTTAACAACACAGTTTCCTCATTTCTCCAGCTTCTCTTCTTGGTCATCAATTCCTTTAAGAATTTTGCATATAGTGGCATTTGCTCTATTGCCTCAGCAAAGGGAATGTTGATTTGAAGCTTCTTGAAAATCTCCAAGAACCTGGAGAATTGGCCATCCTTTTCACTTTTCATCAAACGTTGAGGATATGGTGCTTTAGGTGTATAAGGCTTCAGGACCTCTTTTTCTTTTTCTTTTGCTGCAGACGATGTAAAAGATTGTCCTTGTTCCTTATCTCTCACATTTTCCTTTGCTTCATCCTCTGTGGTTTCCTTTGAGATCTCCTTTAGATTTTTCCCACTTCTGAGGGTTATGGCCTTACATTCTTCCCTTGCAATAGCCTTGGCAGCATGAGAAACGCTTGTCCCAGGGGTTTGCTTAGACAAATACACAATTTGATTTTCTAGCTTCTGGATGGCAGCTCCTTGGTTTTGCAGGTTAGAATTTACTTCTTCCTTAAAAGCTTTCAATTCGGTTATGTCTTGACTCATGGTTGCAAGCATTCCTTCTATCCTGTTTAATTGATCTTGAAATTGTTGGTTCGGGTTAGGTTGGGCAGGTTGATTATTTTGGCCATGATATGGTGGTTGAGAGTAAGTGTTTTGTGTGGCTTGGTATGATCTTTGGTTAGATTTTTGGTATGTGGAATCATTATGTTGGTTGTGGTTGTAAGGTTTGTGGTTTTGTGGTTGGGTTTGTTGGTTTCCCCACCCAAAGTTTGGGTGGTTTTTCCATCCTGGGTTGTAAGTATTGGAATGTGGATCATATGATTGCCTTTGTTGGTTTCCCACATAGTTGGCCTCTTCCCGATCACCTCCTTCAGTGTTTTCTTCCTCTTGATCTTGTGTGTGTATTGCCGCCACTTGTTTTGTTTCTAATTTCCTGGTGAGCTCTACTAGTTGCTTGGCAAACACCTTGTTTTGTGCTAGAATTGTATCAACATGGTTCAGCTCCATGACTCCCTTAGTGTTGTGTCTCTCTGATGCATAGTAGTACTCATTCTCAGCCACTGTCTCAATCACTTCAATGGCTTCTTCCACAGTCTTTTTCCTGTTCAATGAACCTCCTGATGAATGGTCTACAGCCTTCCTTGATTCATAAGACAGTCCATCATAGAAAATATGCAATTGCACCCAGTCATGGAACATGTCTGGTGGGCATTTCCTTGTCAAATCCTTGAATCTCTCCCATGCCTCGTAGAGAGTTTCACCATCTTGTTGTCTAAAAGTCTAAACCTCAGATCGAAGCCTATTGACCTTTTGTGGGGGGTAGAAACGTGCCAAAAACTTGCTTTCCACCTCGTCCCATGTTGTTAGGCTCCCCCTTGGGAATGATTCCAGCCACTTAGCTGCCTTGTCCCTAAGTGAAAATGGGAACAAAAGCAATTTATAGGCATCTTCCTGGACTCCATTGGACTTCACAGTGTCGCAAATTCTCAGGAATTTTGTGAGATGTTGGTTTGGGTCTTCATTAGCACTTCCACCAAATGAACAATGATTCTCCACAAGTGATATTAGCTGTGGTTTGAGCTCAAAATTGTTGGCCTGAATGGGTGGTTTCTGGATGCTGCTACCACAATTCCCAGAGGTTGGGTTTATGTATGAACTAAGAACCCTCCTCTCAGGAATGGCATTGTTTCCATCAGCTCTCTCATGGTTGTGAATTTCTCTATCCATGTTGAGATCTAAAGCTTCCTCAAAATTGTCCTCAGATTCTCCTTCAGATTCTTCTTCTCCCAGTATTCTCTTCCCTCTTGCTTCCCTTCTAAGTCTATGAAGGGTCCTCTCTGGTTCGGTATATGGAGGAGTTGATGTCTCTCCTCTCCTACCTGTCATACAAGAACACAGCACAGGCAACAAACAAGTGAAATACTCTTGGTTAATGGAAGAGTATGGTTAGAGCAGTTGAGGAATTAATTCAAACAGTTAGTGAGTCAGTGAGTTAGTTGCTTGAATTTAAAAGCATAAAGAAAGAAAGCATATAACAGAGTGCAGAAATTAAAATTCAACAAGTAACTTGTACTGAATTAATCAAAACAAAAAAAAAAATGTGCTCAATCTAGTTAACTTCCAATTTTGAGAATTGTCAATTGAAAACCAATCCCCGGCAACGGCGCCATAAACTTGATGCGCATAAACTTGTTATGCCACGATTTAGGAAATTGCACGATCGGCAAAATTCCTTCCGGCAAGTGCACCGGTTATCGTCAAGTAAAAACTCACAATAGAGTGAGGTCGAATCCCACAAGGATTGGTTGAGTGAGCAATTTGGATTAGAAGTGTGTTCTAGTTGAGCGGAATCAAGATTTAGATGAGAATTGCGGAATGTAAAATTGGCGGGAAACGTAAATGACAAGAAATTGAAATGGCAGAATCTTAAATTGCATGAATTAAAGAGCAGAAGCTAAATTGCTGAAATTAAAAGGGAATGGGGGTGATTGCATGAATTGAGTTGCAGAATGTAAAGAGAAAGTGGAAATCAGAAATGGGAATTCATTGGGTTATAGGAGATATTGAGATCTCCGAATCAAAACATGTTTATCTCTTCCTCAACCAATGCGTTCATTGAATTTTGCTTGGCAATCTTATATGATTGGATCCCAATCCCTTGGCTCACCAATTCTCTCTAAAAACAAACAAATTCCCAATCCCTTGGTTTAAATGTTCATAAGAAGAGATGATGCTCGATCACTGATTACACCACACAGTTTCATGAACCACAATTTGGTAGGATTACATGTCACAATATCCATCCAAACCCCAATCCAATTCACTGTGAGAAAGCTTCTCTAGCATGAATCCTCCATTCCTTTCCCAAGGTTCCGAAGGATTCCAATTATGGGTAGTTTCTTTCCCAAGACAACTACCCAATGGAATTAGATCGAGAAGCTTTCTAACAAAATTCAAGAGAAAAGATTGAAGAAGAAGATAAACTATTATTGATTCATTGAATTACAATAGAGCTCCCTAACCCAATGAAAGGGGGTTTAGTGAGTCATAGCTCTGAATTCAATTACAAAGATATGAAAACTAGCAAAATGAAAAGGTAAAAGTCCTTCCTAACTTAAATTCTATCCTATGTATACACTTTCTATATTGAGCTTCTGTTGTGTTTCTTGGGCTTTGAGGCCTCTCCCTGCTTTCCTTTTGCCTTGGGTTTATGATCCATAATCTTGATGAGGCTGTTGATCCAAATTCTGTAACATTCATTGAGCCAACTTAGTGATAATCAAATAATGACACATGACTCAATAAATTGAAATTTCAGACTCATCAATCCTTCAGGCCCAATCCCATAAACCATGATATTCAATTGGGTTTCATACCAGAGTAAGTTTAAGTTAATGTTTGTGCTCAAATACTAACTTAAACCGCAATATTTTTGGCCCAGAAACCTTTTCCAAGAGTGGCGCTTAAGTTGCAGTTTAAGCTTAAACTGCAGCTTAAACGCCAGACACTTCCAGTGATGCCTTTTGTGGAAGCACGTTTAAGCTTCAGTTTAAGGTTAAACTGAAGCTTAAACGTGGAAATGGAAGAAGGCAGCCCTAGAGGGTAACTTAGTCGAACACGTTTAAGCTTCAGTTTAAGGTTAAACTGAAGCTTAAACGTGGAGATAGAAAAGGCAGCCCTGGAGGTCGAACACGTTTAAGCTCCAGTTTAAGGTTAAACTGGAGCTTAAACGTGGAAATAGAGAAAGCCATCCTGGAGGTCGAACACGTTTAAGCTCCAGTTTAAGGTTAAACTGGAGCTTAAACGTGGAAATAGAGAAAGGTATCTGGGAGGTCGAACACGTTTAAGCTCCAGTTTAAGGTTAAACTGGAGCTTAAACGTGGAAGCTGAGAAAGGTAGCCCTGGAGGTATCGAACACGTTTAAGCTCCAGTTTAAGGTTAAACTGGAGCTTAAACGTGGAAATGGAGGAAGCAACCCTGGAGGAGAAAACTTGGTCGAACACGTTTAAGCTCCAGTTTAAGGTTAAACTGGAGCTTAAACGTGGAAATGGCTCCCTGGTGCATTTCCCATTTCTGGCGTTTAACCTCCAGTTTAAGGTTAAACTGGAGATTAAACGTGGAAATGCTTCCTGAGTGGAATTCTCATTCTGGCGTTTAACCTCCAGTTTAAGGTTAAACTGGAGGTTAAACTTCAGTTTCAGCATTTCTTAGCCTTCATGATTCTGGCGTTTAAGCTCCAGTTTAAGCTTAAACTGGAACTTAAACTCCACATGTAATATTCAAGCTTCCTTTATTGATTTTGTTGCCTCCTTGCCTAGCCTCTTCTTTCATGAAATCATCCAAACAATTGCATCAAAGTCTTGCAAAATTTCATGAGAATTCTTCCATTCATAGCATTCAAGTAATATAAGTAAAACTCATGGAATTTGCATCAAAATCATACTGTTTGGATGGTTCATTGTTTTGTTATTCATTTAACCATTCTTGGTTACTTTAAGCTCAAAAAATGCATAAAACAACTAAAACTAACAGAAAAATGCTAGTGAAACTAGCCTAAGATGCCTTGGCATCAACTTGCTGGTTAGTTGTGCAAAGTTGTGAAGTTATGTTTGGACCATGGTATTGTGCACCAGTTATTGGCACCATTGCCAGGGAGAGAATGAACAACAAATTTTACAACCTCAGAGTAACAATTCCGCATACCACTAGGTAAAAGAAAGTCAAACAAGTTGGAATGCTAGATCTATTCACGAGTTGCAACCCACTTAGTTCAAAGGGATTGGTGTTAGTGACTGGATAGCAATCCAACAGTTAACCCAATTACAAATTCTCTTTCAATCCTTCCAACTCAAGAGTTCCTTTCAATCAACTCCCCATCAAGTGAAGAAACTACTCACTCATTGTAAATAATAAATCCATAACATATGAAAGAGAATTAAAAGAAGACATGATTATTGGAATGGAAAATAAATTAAAATGGAAGAAATAATTCTTGTATTAAATAATCATGAAAGTATTCAAATGACAAAATTGAACAAAGCAAAGAACATGGAAGAATAAAACCAAGTTAAGAGAACGAACTAGAATGACGAAGTCTTGATGAGGAAATAAATCTTCTCAATATTCCAATGCTAAGACCAATTAAAAATTGAAATTCTAAAACCTAGAGAGAAAAACTTAAAGGAGTAAAACTAGATCCAAAACTGAAAACTGTGTAGAATGAATGTTGTCTTTTGTTTCTGCATATTCTCTGGCTCTAGTCTGCTGTTTCGGGCCGAAAACTAGGTCGAAATAAGGTCCAAAATCACCCCAGCGAATTCTGCAGATTATGCAGATCGCACATATCACGCGATCGTGTCATCCATGCGGACGCGTCATTCGCGCTTTTCCTTGCCACGCATTTGCGTCGTCCACACTACCGCGTCGCTTGAGCTTTTCCAATCCGCGCGGCCGCGTGTGCCAGGCGGCCGCGTTACTGCGATTTGCTCTCCTTCGCGCGGTCGCGTGAGCCATGCGACCGCATCACTTCTCGCTGGTTATCTCCTCAAATTCTTGTGTTCCTTCCATTTTTGCTAGCTTCCTTTTCTATTTCCAACTCATTCATGCCCTATAAAGTCTGAAACACTCAACACACAGATCACGGCATCAAATGGAATAAAGGAGAATTAAAAATACATAATTAAAGTCTCTAGGAAGCAGTTTTCAAACATGTTATAAATTCAGGAAGGAATTATAATTTCATGCTAATTTAATGAATAAGTGGGTAAGGATCATGATAAAATCACACAATTAAACACAATATAAACCATAAAATAGTGGTTTATTAACCTCCCCACACTTAAACATTAGTATGTCCTCATGCTTAATTGAAGGAGATAAGGAAATAAGTATGAACATGTAGAAACTCATGAAATGCAATGCAAGCCTATATATATATATATATATAAATAAATGCAACTATATGATTCTTGCTCCACTTGATCAAAAGTAAATAAGCTCTTCAAAACAATTACAAATCAAATTCCACTAATTCTATCATTATACGATAAAACAGATAAAAGTGCAAGAAGATAGCTCATGAAAGCAGGGAACATGAAAATTCAAGCATTGAACCCTCACTGATAATGTATGTATGCTCTAATCTCTAGTGTATAGGGTAATCACTCTATCCTTCTCTAATCATGCTTTCTAACTTTTGTTATTCTCCTAACCAATCAACAACAGTTAATATACCAATGCAAACATCATGAGGTCTTTTCAAGGTTGTAATGGGGCTAAGGTACAGGTAGGGGTATACATTTGGTCAAGTGAGCTAATAAATTGAATCTTTAATTAACCCAAGCTCCAACCCAACTTGTATATTTTTAATGTAATCTTAAAGTTCATACCTAGCTACCCAGAATTCTCTTTTTCAATCCATACTCATGTATCAACTTTGTATTTGATTCTATCATATGTGCATTGATCTTTGAATTCTGAATTTAACATTGGGATAATTTTGTCCCCTTATATATATATATATATATATTGGCATTAAAATAAATATAGCTTATTAATGCACATAGATTTTTAATTCTTATAGTTTCACATGAGTAGGTATCCAAATTTCCATTAAATTCTCATGACACGTTCCCTTAACAACTTTTGTTCCCACAATTTTCCATACTTAACTAGCACACACAATTCTATCTTAAGCTAACCAAAGATTCAATTTGGGATATACAATTGTTTTTCAGCTTAAGGTTAGTAATGTGGTAAAATATAGAACAAATGGGATTTAAAGGCTCAAAGTGGTTAACAAAGGTAATTGAAAAGGGTAGGCTTAATTTGGATAAGTGAGTTTAAACAAATAATGGCCTCAATCATGTGCAAGCATGCAAATATAATAAATATTGGACATATAAGATAAAACAAAATATGGATTACAATCATAGAGAAGTAAACACACAAGGATGAAATAATTATGGTTAAATAATGTAACCATACATAAAGGCTCAAATCTTTCACAGGTTGTGTGTTCTTTAGCTCAATATCATGTTCCAAATACAACTCAAGCAAATTTATCATAAAAATTTTGAAAAATTAGTGAAATTTTGTTCCAAAGATAGAGTCTTAAAAAAAACTTATTGTCTTTTCAATCAAGTAGAACATGCATGCAACTATCCTAACCTATGCAATTTATTCTACTCTATAGAAGAAAGAAAATCTAACTAAAATATCCTAATTATTGGTGCTAGAGAAGAGAAATTACCTCCGGAAGTCAGGTACTAACCGACCTCCCTACACTTAAGGCTTTGCACCGTCCTCGGTGCCGTCTGTCAGGAGCAGGGGTGGGCTGGTAGCAGTATCTCCACAATCGGAACCATCATGGCTTCCTATGCTAGTAAAAGAAGTGGATTCCGGGGTGTCTGAGTCTCTGCGATCTCCTCTAAGTAGCTCCTTGAGGTGTTTGAATCTTCGGTTGTTACGGCGCTCTCTCAACTTAGCTTTGTGTTTTTGCCGATCCAACCTTGTGATTATCTGCTGGAGCAATTCATCAGTTGTAGGTGCTTGTGGTGTTGAAGAAGGATTATCTTCAACTGGAGCAGTAGGAAGATTTGTAGTGGCTGCTGGAAGTCTGAGGTATTTCCCGTTAGGGACATACTGATTATCCCGTGGAAGCACGGCTTTGGTGTCCCCAGCTCTGTAGGAGACTCCGGCTACTGAGACAAGATCTGAGACCAAGGCAGGGAAAGGTAAGTTGCCCGCAATTTATACGTGTCCCATAGCATTCTGAATATGTCTTGAGAGATTCAGGGGTTGGTCTGTAAGGATGCACCATAGTAGAACAGCCATGTCCGCAGTGAAGGAGGACTCATGAGTGCTCGGAAAGACGTAATGGGACATGATCTGTGCCCATACACGAGCCTCCAAGGTAAGTGCTGAAGCCAAGATTCCCTTAGGGCGGGTATGGTGGTATCCGTAGATCCAACGGCTGCCAGGTAATGCGATAACTCCGAGAACGGAGTCCCAGTCAAATTGGTACCTCTGGCACTTAAGTGCGACTTCTTGGAAGGCGTCCATTCCTTCTGGAATAGGGGGAAGACTCAGAGCTTGCTGAATAGCCGTTTCTGTAATGGGGACTTGCTTTTGCCGGATATAAACAGACTGCAGGGTTGGCATGTAGAAGTTAGAGTAGAACTCAACTACCCAAGAAAGATTGACCTGCCTTGGCTATCTCCGTAGGAAACCCCATTGTCTTCGTTCAATTTGCGGCTCAACAAAGGTAGCAATATTGGACGGGAGGACAATAAGGTATTCATTGTTATAGTTCCTTTCTGCCAGGATAGGAAACATCTGCTCACAGTAGCGATTGGGAAATCGCGCAGTTTCCTTTGCTGGAAAGGCTTTTTCTTTGTCATCAACCTTTATTATCCTCTTAACTCTTTTTGTTGAGGGCTTGACCGCGGTTGAAGACGGCTCTGCCACTGATGCTCTTTTAGTGCCTCTTCTTGCTAGGGGTTTAGGAGTTGCTTTCTCCTTTCCTTTCTTGGTGGCCATCCTAAAAAGAGAGGAGAAAGTAAATTAAATTCAAATAGATATATAGCAAGGAAGAGAATGGAAGAGTGGTGATGGATGCACATTAGGATGTAGATGACATTAGCACAGGCTCTCGAGTACATGTGAAAATCCAACAATGAAAAATAGTCAGTGCACCGAAAGATAAGTAGATGCAAGGTGTTTATTGGCATGCCGAAAAAGGGCATGAGTAGCATTGACCAAGCATCAGTTGTAACAAGCCAAAATGTTTGTATTGACAATTAAATTCAGTTAAAATAATAGTAAAGAAAATTTGTGAAAAACAAGCATTGAATAGTAGAGTAAAGTAATGTAGAAAAGTGCATAATGCTATATGGGCTTTTTCACAAACACATGGCATGCATGGTAAATAAGATATAGAAAGTATGAAGGTGAACATGCAAGCAATCCCTTAAAAATAATAATTGTCAAACAAATTGCAACAATCCATAAGCATATAATGAGGAATAATGGCTCAAATAAATTTCTAATACCATGTAAAAGGGAAAAGAAGAAGAAGGAAAATATGAATAATAAAAAGAAAAAGAAAAAGAAAAAGAAAATAATATATAAAATAATAAGAATGATAGAAAAGAGAAGAAGGAAGAAGAAAATAGAACCTTGGTAATGGAGGTGAGAGAGAGAGAGAGAGTGATAGGCGAGATAGAAGGAAGAAGGGAGAAGGAAGAAATAAGGAGGGAAAAGAAAAATTAGGATTTGGAGGAGAGAAAGATAAGATATGTGGCAATTTTGGGTTGAGTTGTGCGGCGCATGCGACGCGGCCGCATGGGACACGCGTTCCCGTGGATGCGCTTCAAGTATGGTGACGCGATCGCGTCGGTCACGCGGTCGCGTGACCCATGTTATGCTTCTGGCGCGAGTGCAGCCTCGCACCAGCACAACTCTCTGTTCAAATTAATTTATTTGCCAAAATTGGGACGGCGCGATCGCGTGGGTCACGTGAACACGTGAGTGTGCGTCAGAAAATGGATGACGCGACTGCGTCGGTGACGCGGTCGCGTGATAAGAATTGTGCTTCCAGCACCAACCCAGCATCACTCTCGCACAATATTTTATTGTGCACCCTTTTACGTCGAAAACTCAGGGCACGCGGCTGCTTGGGGCATGCAGTCGCGTGGGAGGCCATGATTCCCATGCGATGCGAACACGTCAGCGACGCGGTCGCGTGGGTTGATTTGTGCCATTGGCACGCCTCCAGCCACGCTCCAGCGTGACTTTCTGTTCATCTTTATTTTTGTCTTTACTCTCCTTACGACACGGACGCGTCGCTGATGCGATCGCGTCGCGTAGCGAAAATTTTTTTTTTTTGGAAAATAAAAACATGTAAATGCAGATGCACAAAAGTACTAAGAAAGAGAAGAGTTATTGAATAGGAAAAACTAAAAATAAAGAAAGGAACGATCATACCATGGTAGGTTGTCTCCCACCTAGCACTTTGCTTTAACGTCCGTAAGTTGGATGCTCCACTAGCTCAATCTTCTGCTATGTGGGGATCTTCCAAGAGGAAGATCTCAAGCTCCTTGTTTCTCTACATCTTCTCGCCATGGTATAGCTTCAGGCGTTGTCCATTAACCTTAATAAGTTTAGAGCTTGAAGGATGGCTTAGGTGATAAACTCCGTACGGTTCGGCCTTCTCTACTCTGTATGGACCTTCCCATCTTGATCTCAACTTACCTGGCATGAGCCGTAGTTGAGATTTGTAAAGGACGACTAAATCCCCAGGTTGGAACTCTTTCTTCTTGATGTTTTGATCATGTACAACCTTCATCTTTTCCTTGTATATTCTGGAGTTTTCATAAGCTTCTAGGCGAAGGCTCTCCAGTTCCTGCAGTTGCAACTTCCTTTCAGCTCTGGCTTTCTCAATTCCCATGTTGCACTCCTTAACTGCCTAAAAAGCTTTGTGTTCTACTTCAACTGGAAGATGACAAGCTTTTCCATAAACCAAGCGGAAAGGAATCATCCCAATGGGTGTCTTGTATGCTGTTCTATATGCCCAGAGTGCATCTTGTAGCCTGGTGCTCTAGTCTTTTCTATGAGGCTTTACTATCTTTTGCAAGATACGCTTAATTTCTCTGTTTGACACCTCGGCTTGCCCATTAGTTTGGGGATGGTAAGCTGTTGCAACTTTATGAATTATCCCATGCTTCTTCATTAATCCTGTCAGTCTCCCGTTACAAAAATGGGTGCCTTGATCACTCACGATTGCTCGTGGTGATCCGAAGCGACATATAATATGGTTTTTCACAAAGGAAACAACAGTGTTAGCATCATCAGTGCGGGTAGGAATTGCTTCCACTCATTTGAAAACATAATCCACAGCTAACAATATATAAAAATATCCATTAGAATTTGGAAATGGACCCATGAAGTCAATGCCCCAAACATTAAAAATTTCACAGAAAAACATAATTTGTTGAGGCATCTCATCTCTCCTAGATATGTTGCCAAATTTCTGGCATGGGAGACAAGATTTACAAAACTCAACAGCGTCTCTAAAAAGAGTAGGCCACCAGAATCCATAGTCTAAGATCTTTCTAGCTGTTCTTTGAGGGCCAAAATGTCCTCCACTCTCAGATGAGTGACAGGCCTCTAAAATGGACTGGAATTCTGATTGAGGCACACAACGTCTAATTACTTGATCAGCGCCACATCTCCATAAATATGGGTCATCCCATATATAATATTTAGACTCGCTTTTCAGCTTGTCTCTTTGATGCTTAGAAAAATTTGGAGGAAATGTGCGGCTAACTAAATAATTAGCAACAGGTGCATACCAAGGGACTACCTCAGATATTGTTTGCAGGTTATCAAAAGAAAAATTATCATCTATAGGAGTAGAATCATCCTTAATATCCTCAAGGCGACTCAAGTGGTCTGCCACTAAATTCTGATTACCACTCCTATCCTTTATTTCTAAATCAAATTCTTGTAACAGCAGTATCCAACGTATAAGTCTTGGTTTGGACTCCTTTTTAGCTAATAGATACTTTAAAGCTGTATGGTCCGAATACACTACTACTCTAGTACCAAGTAAATAAGCTCGGAATTTATCCAGAGCAAAAACAATAGCAAAAAGCTCTTTTTCAGTAGTAGTATAGTTGGACTGGGCATTGTCTAAAGTCTTAGATGCATAAGCAATAATGAAAGGATCCTTACCTTCACGCTGAGCCAGCGCTGCTCCTACTGCATGGTTGGAAGCATCGCACATGATTTCAAATGGCTGGCTCCAGTCTGGTCTTCTCACAATTGGAGCTTGAGTCAAAGTAGTCTTCAGCTTATCAATTGCTTGTTTGCAATCCTCACTGAACTCAAACTCAATATCCTTCTGCAGTAATCTGGATAAGGGAAGTGCGACCTTACTAAAGTCCTTAATAAATCTCCTATAAAAACCTGCATGGCCAAGGAACGAACGGACTTCCCTCACAGAAGAGGGGTAAGGTAAACTAGAAATAACATTCACCTTTGCTGGGTCTACAGAAATGCCATTATTAGATACCACATGTCCTAATACAATTCCTTGTTTTACCATAAAGTGACATTTTTTGAAATTTAATACAAGGTTTGTATTAACACATCTATCTAATACTCTAGATAATCCATCTAAGCAAAGGCTAAAAGAATCACCATAAACGCTAAAATCGTCCATAAAAACTTCCATACAGTCCTCAATAAGATCAGAGAAAAGACTCATCATGCACCTTTGGAAAGTAGCTGGTGCATTGCACAAGCCAAAGGGCATTCTCTTGTAAGCATAAGTCCCAAAAGGACATGTAAAAGTAGTCTTTTCTTGATCCTCAGGAGCTATATGAATCTGGAAATAACCTGTGTAACCATCTAAAAAGAAATAATGTGATTTACCTGACAGGCGATCCAGCATTTGATCAATGAATGGAAGTGGGTAGTGATCCTTACGGGTAGCTTGGTTGAGACACCTGTAATCAATGCAGACTCTCCAAGCATTCTGAACTCTAGTTGCTATGAGCTCTCCATGCTCATTCTTCACTGTAGTGACTCCAGACTTCTTGGGCACCACTTGTACTGGGCTTACCCATTCACTGTCTGAAATGGGATATATGATACCTGCTTCCAATAGTCTGGTCACTTCCTTTTTGACAACTTCCAAGATGGTGGGATTCAATCTTCTTTGGGGTTGACGGACAGGTCTTGCTCCCTCTTCTAAAAATATTATGTGCTCACATACTTGAGGGTTGATGCCTACTATGTCTGCCAAGCTCCACTCAATTGCCTTCTTATGCTTCCTCAATACATCAAGTAACTGCTCTTCTTGTTGAGAAGTAAGTTCCCTTGCAATGATAACTGGAAACCTCTGCTCATCTTCGAGATAAGCATATTTGAGATGTGGAGGGAGGGGTTTCAATTCTAACTTCTGATCATGAGCAGGCTCTGGATTATCTGGGGCTTGTGAAAATGGCGAAGTGCCCTCATTGTCAGTTAAAAGGGTCCCCACACTTGGACCTTGTCCAGTGTGCCTCTCTTCAAACTCTTCCTTGTGAACTTCAGCTAAACTTTCATCTATGACATCACACTGGAAGATAGAACAATCTTCTGGGGGTTGTCAATGACTCCATTCAGATTGAAGATTACTATGTGGCCATCTATTTCAAAGGAGTATATTCCTGAAAAAGCATCCAATTTGAATTTTGATGTCTTCAGGAATGGTCTTCCAAGTAGGATTGATGATGGCTTATCTGAATCATTATGGGGCATCTCCAAGATATAAAAATCAGTGGGAAATGTAAGCCCTTTAATGTTCACCAAAACATCTTCAGCAACTCCAGCCACTGTAATAATGCTTTTATCTGCTAACACAAAACGAGCTGCCGACCTTTTTAAGGGAGGGAGCCTCAAAATATCATATATAGACAAAGGCATTATACTGACACATGCTCCTAAATCACACATGCAATCATAAATTACTACACCACCAATAGTACAGCTAACTATACAAGGACCTGGATTACTACATTTTTCAGGTAATCCTCCCATTAAAGCAGATATAGAACTACCTAAAGGAATAGTTTCTAATTCATTAATTTTGTCTTTATGGATACATAAGTCTTTTAGAAACTTTGCATATTTAGGTACCTGCTGAATAACATCAAAAAGAGGAACAGTTACCTCAACCTTTTTGAATATTTCTACCATTTTGGGGTCGGGTTTCAGCTGCTTCCTGGGCTTCCTTGCAAGTTGTGGAAATGGAATAGGAGTAGTGTTTTCTGTGGTGTTTGCACCTTTTGGTGCTTCCTCCTGTGGTTGAGCTATTTCTTCTTCAGCTATGTCCTGTATGTCCTCTTCCTCTTCAACATCTTCTATTTCTACTACCTCTTCAGCTGAGGTGTGTTCTGGTGGGCTTGGTTCCTCCTGATTCCTCTCCTGCAGTGTGGTTCCAGACCTTAGGGTGATGGCATTAATGCTTCCCTTTGGATTGGGTAATGGTTGAGAGGGGATTCTAGTGGAGCTTGAAGGTTGGTTACTGGAATTTTGCGTTGATCCAATCTGTGACATAAGAGCTTGCAAAGTAGAGGTGAGACCATTCAGACTGGCATTAATACTATTCATCATGTTATTTTCCATGGTCTGTTGTCTTCGCTCAAAAGATTGTAGTAGCTCTTCATTAGGAGATAAAGAAGAATGAGTAAATTGAGAGGTCTGCTGTTGATTATTCTGTGGTCCTTGGTTTTGCCTCAGGTGAGGTGCTTTGTAAGGTTGATTCTGCTGCCTGTTGTTGTTATTTTTCCACCTTTGATTTCCCTGATTATCTCGGCCTCCTCTGTTATTGTTGTCCCTCCAATTCTGGTAAGAATTGTCCTGCCATCCATGGTTATTATTTTCACTTTGATTGTACCCTTGGTTGGGGCGGTCATAGAAGTTATGAGTGGATGCCACCATGTTGTCTTCTTGTTGGAGCTGCGGGCATTCATCAGTGTAATGCTTATAATCAGCACAGATTCCATAAATTCTTTGCGGGACTAATTGTTGGTTTTACTGTGGCGAGGGAGGTTGAGCTTGCTAAGCTTGTTGTTGATTCAATTGCATCTGCTTCAACAAGTTGGTCATCTCACATATACTCTGAGCTAGAGCCGCAGTCTCTCTGTTAGAGGATACTTCTGCAACGGCTTTTGAACGGCCTTACTTTTGCCTGTGGTTCCTAGTAGATTCAGCTAAATCACTGATCAATTGCCAAGCCTCATCAGTGGTCTTGTACTTCTTCATAGACCCATTGCTGGCACTTTCCAATGTGGTCTTATCTTGGGGCCTCATGCCCTGTGTGATATAGCTAAGTAACACTATCTTGTCAATCATGTGGTGGGGGCATGCTTCCAGAAGATTATTGAAGCGCTCCCAGTATTTAAAGAGAGTCTCATTGTCATCCTGAACAATTGTGGAAATATCCTTCCTCAGTTTATCAAT